>NC_044062.1:8544404-8564404 GCF_902167405.1 Gadus morhua
CAAATAGAATGATTGGCGTTCAATACACAGGGAGACTTCTACATTCTAAGCCCAAGTCTACTCCTTTAAAGAAATCTGTGTAATGGCTGGACGATTATTAGGGGATATAGGACTCAATAGCACGACTCAGGCGGCAAAAGTTGGTTCACGGGTAATCAGACGATTAAGCAAAGAATTTGTAAGGGAGAAGGCAAAGGCATAGTCGGGAGTAAACGCGAAATTGCTGGGACGCTTGATACAAAGAACAAAGACAAACTGGCACAGAGGAAGGGAAACATGCTGACTAAAGGAGGGTTATGGAAGGGAATGTTGATGAGGGACAGGTGCAAATATTAAGGGGAGTGGGGACAATCAGAGATGCAAGAGGACAGTGAGTGGAACAATCAATGAAGGGGGCGGGATGTGACAAGATGACTGCTAAAGGCCCCTTGAGGTTCCTGTCAGCAGAGGACATACCGTCGGCCCTTTAAAGTGACACTCGTGAAGAACCCCAACACTGCTAGCAGAGGAAGTTTTTATTGCTGTTGCTGTTGTTGTTGTTGCTGCTGCTACTATCTCTGGAGGAAGCAAGACGAGCAGGACGTCCGAACCCGACCCTCTTAATGACATGTATCTGAATTCACTGCCAGTTGCTTTTTATTACAGCACCTGCTGAATAGTGAATCGTAGTGGTAAATGTCTACAGCGGCTCAAACTGCATTTTGTTGCGCGTGATCTGATGCATTGAGTAGTGCAGTAAAGAGGCACATAGAGCAGCACTGTGGGGGTTAAATCCACGCAGGATTCTGGGGTACAGCCGACGTAGGGGATAGTCTGCTAGTAGTGACATAGCACAGACATGAGCAAGTTTGCCTGGAAGAGAGCTGAGGTCATGTTTCAATGGTGTGGGGGGTTCGGGGGGTGGGGGCGGGGGTGGCGGAGAAGGAGGTGGGGGGGGGGCGGGGGTTGGTGGACGTTCCTGGCCCCTCTCTCTCTCACCTCCCCAACGGCGGTGTGGACATAAGGAAAGCTCATGAAGCTCATATGAAACCGGAGCACCAATTGTACACTTGGGTATGGTGGTGGTGGAGGGGGTGGGGGTGGTGGGGGTGGTGATTATGTAAGCGGAGGTGGTGGGGGCAGTGATGGTGTTGGAGATGGCAGTGGTGGAAGTGGTGGTGGCACCGGTGGTGGTGGTGGTGGCAGGGTTGGTGTTGCGTGTGGTAGTGGTGGAGGTACTGATGCTGTTGGAGGTGGTGGAGATGTGAAGGTGGTGGAGGTGTCGGAGGCACAGATAACAGGGGAGGTGCTGGTGGAGGTGTGATGTGGTTGTAGTAGTCACGGTGGTACAGGTGGTGGTGGAGGTGGGGGTGGTAGTGGAGGCATGTGTGGTCGTGGTGGAGGTAGGGGTTGAGGTGGTGGTGGAGGTGGTGTTAAAGGTGGGGCTGGAGGCGTTTTGTGTTTATGGTGGAGGTGGGGTAGAGCTGGGGCTGGAGGGGGGGGGGGGGGGGGGGGGGGGCTGCATCGTTCACAGTAATTCTAACTCAATGTGTCACGTACACATGCTATACATTTACACCAGCGGGCCGCTACGTCAGGGGCCAAACATGATCTGCTCCCTCCAGCATGTCCTGGGCTCTGAGTCTCACTGGAGGGGCCTCCTCTACACCAACGACCGGGGGCCCATCAGGGTTGGCTCATGTCAGGGGTCAGGCTGGCCTAGACCCGCGGTGATGCTGTCTGATAGCAGTTTAGTCTGGTGATCAAGGGGTGGTGAGGGGGTGTGTGGTGGTGAGGGGGTGTGTGTGGTGATGGGGGGGGGGGGGGTGTTATGGGGGTACTTGATACCCTGGCACGCTGCAGGGTTCAGACAGGACTGTGGTCCGGGTATAGAAAGTGTGGGGGTATTTACAGACCACTCCAAGGTGATCCAGGGATCGGATGACATTCCGCCAATCAAAACCCGCTTCTTATGATGCTCTCGCCTGATTGGCCTGGCTGCCTCCTCCTCCCTCTCTTTCTCTCTTTCTCTCTCTCTCTGTCTCTCTCTCTCTCTCTCTCTCTCTCTCTCTCTCCCTCAATGGCTCTCTCTCTCTCTCTCTCTCTCTCTCTCTCTCTCTCTCTCTCTCTCTCTCTCTCTCTCTCTCTCTCTCTCTCTCTCTCTCTACCTCAATGGCTCTCTCTCTCTCCATCTCTACTTATCTCTGCCTTTATTTATCTATCACTACCTCTCTCTCTCTCTGCCACCTCCTCTGTCAATTCTCTCTCTCACTCTCTCTCTCTCCCGCTGTAAATCAATTCAAAGGGCTTTATTGGCATGGGAAACTAGGAATACATTCACACTGCCAAAGCACAAAAAAGTAAAATATATCTCTCTATGCCTCTCACCCTCCCTCCCCCGTCCTGGAGGTGAGGTCATCCATATGGGGGAGGGAGGGAGGAGGGGCCACAGAGCTACATGGTTCTGGTCTTGAGAGGAGCCGGGATGAGGAGGAGGTGGAGCAGGAAGATGGAGGAGGAGTAAGAGGAGGAAGGTGGAGGAAGAGGAAGAGAAGGTTCAGAGGAGGTGGAGGAAGAGGAAGGAAAAGGAGGAAGAGGCTGAAAGAGGGCTGATGTTGTTCTGGAATTAAAAAATGAAAGGATGGAGGATAGAATTCAGAGCAGACCTTTTCTGCTTTCAGCCTCAAACTAAAGTTACTTTGGATCAGACAGAAAGATAACTATTAGAGAGAGAGAAGACCTTTGAATTCAAGTAAAGTGGGAGAGAGAGAGAGAGAGAGAGAGAGAGAGAGAGAGAGAGAGAGAGAGAGAGAGAGAGAGAGAGAGAGAGAGAGAGAAGAAAGGAAATCCCACATGAAGGACTTGATCATATGTAAACAGTGTGAGTGTCTGGGTGTTTACCTGTGTTCTGCAGCGTGTCTGAGTATCCATCCTGAGCGACCTGGGGGGGACAGAGTGATCAGAGCTCCAGGAGACAGACGACCACACCCAACACTGTCACACCCCACACGGACACACCAGGTAGCGTGGCAGAAGACTCAACCCCAAACTCAATTATGTAACACACTGGCATAGAACTCCTGTCTCCTGTAATGTACATCTAAATGTTGATTACAGTAACTCAACATTTATGACTTTTTATGATGTCATATAAAGGTTTTGTTCCTTTAAGAGGGACCTATGAACTGATAAAGTCTTAGACTACATGGATCAATCATCACCATACATATATTCTTTGTATTTTGTACAGTAATCTGTATCCTCTGAAAACTCCAACTCTCCAGGGGGTCGAATACCTGATAGAGAGTTACATTCTATCAACACTCGCATATATCTATACTAAATCACTCATTCATTCATGATCCATGCTTCCTCTCCCTCTGCTTCTCATTTCCTCCCGCCCACATCTGTCCCGCACCTCCACCAGACAGTAGAGGGAGAGACCCCAGCGTGTCTAACGCAGACCATCTTCACCGCGTAAACCCTGAAGTCATGGCACAGCGGGGGGGTTTGAAGACTATAGCGTGATCTGTTAGTGCGCTCCGTGGACTGTGATAAAGGTCGGCTCTTCTGGTGTGCTTTTATAGGCCAAACGGAACCATTACACACTTCACTAGGCTTCAGGCCTCAGTGGCCAGAATCCTTTTAATGGTTTAATTGCGGGCTCCACTAATTAACCGTCCAATCAATATGGCCGGCTGGCTTCAATGGAGGGCGGCCTCTCCTAAAACAGAATCGATCTGTCCGTCTTTGTGGCGGTGTGTCAGCGGGGTCCGTCGACCTGCTCCCGGATCATAGCCGGAGCACTGCGCAGATAATGAACCGCGAACGCCGTAACCCCCCGCCGAGACGCAGGTTTTTACGACCTGACGCGGGCTGCTGTCGGCGGTGTGCATTCCATGCAAGCATGCGTGCGCGTGAGTGTACGTGCACGGAACGCGCAATCACATGCACTTCAATCACATGCACTTTTTCCCCCCATGTGCGTGCAACTGTGCATGCGTGGGAAAAAAGCAGCATAAAAGAGGAAGACATACAGTTAAAGTTGAAGCGTTTTAACAGCTTTGGGCTGCGTAACGGCTGCGTCTGCGTGTCAGGATGCGAGACGAGGCCAGAGGGAGGGGGGGGGGGCATTTTAACAGCAGAAGCCCCCCCCCCCCCCCCCCCCCCCCCTCACCCAGTACACTCAGGAGCCATCCCGGGAAAAGGTCCGAGACGCGTCACGCAACAACCGCTTCATCGGCGACGTGGTTTGGGGATAAAATATTCACACATTTAAATTGACCATTAAACTCTTTAATTGGAAAGTCAAATTGGCCTGATGATTTAATAATTTAAATTATAAAAAGTCGCCTATTTTGTACCGAAGGCAATGGAATCAGTTGAACTTTGTATGAACGAATGCAATAACGACCGACTTTATGTTCCCCTGTCCCGATGGTGTCAGTGATCAGTGATCAGTGATCGCCCCGGGCTGTGGGGTTCCTGCAGGAAACGACCTGAACGTGTGGAAATAAACACGGTAACCGGACTTAGATTCACAAAAGACACCGAAACAAGAACTATCCACACCCCGGCTGTGAGCAGGGTGCGTTCCAAAACTCGGACCGGGCTCTCCTCACACTCCCACATGGCTCAGTGTTACCCCCGTTAACCTGGGGGTTCGTGATCTAAACCTCACACAGCGCTCCGGGTACCGGCCACAGTGTCCTTTATAAGCGCACGGGACCTCAAGTCCTCATCGCGAGCCTCCCCGGTGCCAAACCGCTAAAGTCAACATTCCTTACCTTTCCGGTGACCGCGCGCAGCAGACAGCAGCACGCGAGGAAACTCTGCAGCCGCAGCCGCCACCGCGGCGGGTTGAACACGGGTCCCGGTGCCGTCATGTCCGTGGTCTCCCGGGAGAGGAGTCAGCTTCCCGGGTGGCTCAGGGCTGGTCTCCCGGGGAGCACGCCTCGTCCATCGCGGGGGTCCGGGGGTCGAGATCGATATCGGTATCAGGGGGGTTGTTAGTGGAGCGCGCGTAGGGTCCGCGTCGTCTGTCGTCTCCTCATTGCGTCACGCGAAGAATGCGTTTTAATCCCACCGCGGGTTCACGTTCATAAAGTTGGAGGGATCAGAGTCATGGTTACCCGGGTCTCCGAGGGTAAGAGCCCGCCGCTGCTCCGAGGAAAGAGTTTATGGTCTGCTCCCAGATACACAGAAAAGAGAGACACACAAACTCACACACACACACACACGCTCACAACCGGGATGCGTTTGAGGGCGGTGTTTATAGCGCATACACACGCGCTTGAAGGAAAGACCCAAATAAACACTAAGCTTCCACTAGGTGGACACACCTCTGATGAAGTGTACTGACGCCTAGAGACGGTGAACGGGTCGCGTGTTCGTCAATGAGCCACTGAATCCTCTTCGATCGCTCACTGATCACCGTGCGTAAAGGCGCAGAGAACCGCCACACCGCCGGTTAGAAAGCGCGCGACGCAACAACACACCGGTCCGCTCGCTGTGTAGGACCACTGACCAGGACCGACACCCGCTGTCTGTCTAGGACCTGGACCGGGTCTGTCAGCGCTAGGAGCCGAAAACAGATTCCTCCCGTGTCAATCAAACGGGTGAACCGGACGTATAGGTACTGCACGAGGCCACGCCCTTAGACCCCCAGAAACAACAAACTTGCCCAATCAAGACGTGTCTGGTTCAGAGGTCGTCATTAAGGCTTCGACTTGAGAACCAGCCGGGGAGAAAGCTTTGTTATCTTTTCCCCTGCTGATAAGGCCTTAAGGCAGGGCTGTTAATGAGCAAGTTCAGAGACATGGGTTTGTTTTCCTTGGCAACCTGTCTGGCTGGGGCCCACATCAAAAAGACGGTGATGTAATCTCTGCAAAGAACCGAGGAGGACTGGGGGAAAGCAACGGCGTACTGGGACTGCGATCAAGACCAGAGAATGAGTACTTTGGACCCAGAGCCCAGCGGCACAGCTGAGTATTCCCAGCAGCCTTCCGTCATAAGACATCAGACGGCGGGGCCCCTACCGGAATAGGAAAGGCCTCAGGGGCCCCTGCCACGCCAGGAACATCGCCGTCCACCACCCCCTCGTGGCGTCCGGGGTCTAGTATTTCGGAAGGTGCTAGCTAAAGTAAATTTAGACGCATTTTTCTCCTCCCGCGGACACATGACGTGTCCGAGGAACCGAGCGTTTACGAGGAACGGGTCAGGCGGGTCAGCCGCGGAAATGGTGCGCAATATTTCCACCATGCACTCGCCACCCTTCGTGCTCCGAGTCCGGAGTCAGCCGGGGTCAAACCCTGGACATTCTGGACGTCAGGGTATCAACATATGACGCGATGCGCGCTCTTCAGAGTGGAAACACGCATGCTCTCCCACACGTAGCTATTATATATTCAGCCATCGCACAAAGGTCCTTTTTGTCAATAATGTATTAACCTCTTTCTGTGGTTCACTGTTTCCACTGCTTCACTCTATTGGAAATATTTTAAGTATTTCAAATATTTCAAGTCAGTTGTATGTGTGTGGCCCTTATTCATAGTGACAGTCTCAAAGTGCTTTACAGGCCAACTCATGACACCATAGCATCCTATAGAGGAGCTTGCTGCTGCTCTGGGCCGTCTCACATAAGCCGAGGTCTATGAAAAGGAGGGTCAACGCAACAAGGACCAAAGGGCGACTAAAGAAGGGATGAGGGTTCGGACCCCATTTACATTAACATTTAGGGCGTTTAGCAGACGCTTTTATCCAAAGCGACTTAGGCTTTGGATAAAATTAAGAACATTTGTCAGACGAAAGAGAAACAATATATGGCTGTCGGTACAGCAAGGATGTTCATAGAACCAAGTGCCAAGCACTAGTAATCGTTAACCCATTCCCCGTACACAACAAAGATAGCTGGGATAAGATGCTAAGTACTATTTTTAACTCCCAGGACGTACAACATACAATAAGTGCGTAAGAGGGGTGTGTGTGTGGGGGGGGGGGGGGGAGGCTATGCAGAGTCCAGGTGAACTCTGGACAGGTGAGTCTTGAACCCCAATTTCCTCAGTCTACCTGTGGGCACCCTTGAGGGACATGCCCACTTACCTCCACCTCCTCCACCCACAACATGCAGCATCAATTCACCGTAAGCAGCGTTGGATAGAAGCCGCTGGTAAACACTAAATCCTGGAACACTTTAGTCGTAACGCAACAACAACACCACGGCCCAGCTCCCCTCCATCTGACCCCCCTCCCCCTCCGCCCCCCCCCCGGAGGAGGGGTGAGGAGGGTCCGCTGAGAGACGGCCGGAGCGGGCCGGGGGACCGGTCCGAGCAGCTGGGGGGGGGGGTCTAATGAGGTCCGCCCAGACAAAGGAGAAGCCCAGGCCGACGATCTCCTGACAGACGGACGGACAACATCCTTCCTGACCGGCAGACTAAACAACTCCCTCCGCCCCCGTAGAGAACCACGCTCAGACACTGCAGACATCACGGCTGTGGAGGAGTGACCGGGCCACCAGAAAGGTTAGAGTAGTTCAGGAAAGGCCTCACTGCTTAAACACAAAGTATCTTAAGAAAATAGCGTCTGAGGATCTTCATGTTCTAAAAGCGGAGGAATGAACACCCCGAGGCCACGCCAATTCACTGTACGTCACTTTGATGAAAGTACAGTTGTTCTGATAAGAGTATCGGATATTCCTCTGATACTGCCAAAATAGAGTATTGTGTATCGGCAGGTATGCAAGTCTATGTGCCAATCCGAACCATCACATGATTCCTTTGCCCCACAGGCTGAGAACATCAAAAACACGACGGTGTTGTGCTGCGTTCGCTAACGGTCGGAGGGGGAAAGTCGGAATAAGAAGCGTATCGTCTCCGACCTACGTGCGTTCGAGCTACCAAGTCGGAGAGTAGTAAACCAGAATAAATAATCAGAATGTACTGTTCTCAGTACAGACGGACTTCAGACTTCCACGGTCGAGCAGCTCCAAGGCAGCGCAAGTCAGAGAAACATGGATGCTCATGCTTAACTGCAAGATTACAAATGTATTATTATAACTACAGATTATAAATGTGAATGATCTAATTCTGGAAAAAAAAGATTGTAGACAGTAAGTGAACCGACTTTACATTGCCGTAATCGTAAGAGAAGCCTTCAATCAGAACAAGTGCTATTAGTTCCAATGCTAGATGCTGTATCGGTGTATACTCGGTATCGGCCAATACTCAAGTTCAGGAATCGTCATGGTATCGGAATATCTCTGGATTAAAGCGTCCTAAACGGTCAATAGAATACAGAGAGTATCCTCAGACCGCAGGAGACTTCCTGTCAGCAGAGGGGATCCAGGAAGCTCTCGTCAACCGCACAGCTCATATCGTCTGATGAAATTAGGCGAACCAACCTGCAGCAGGCCCTGGCTCACGGTGGCTCTATCTGGACACCGGTGCGATCGGGCTGCAGGGAAGGGCTCACGTTACACGGAGACGAGGAGAAGCCGTTTAGAAATGATCCGAGGATCGAGAGAGCGGTGCATGGTAACCAGTCAAATTACGTTAACTCTACCGGTCAACCAACTGTACCTCTGAACCCTTCCTCCAACCCCAACCCACTCATCGCTTAACGCTACAAAAGACCAAACAAGCACTTTTTGTTTTACTACAGCTGATGAACCGAACAAGGAGTACATGTATTATTTTTATTCATTTGAACCCCAACTATACACTTGACAATTTATATTTTAAATTCTGCTCTTGAGTAGAATGTACCTTGGTAAGCCACAATGACACACATTATAAGAACTACTGATGGATACTTTATTGAACAAGTAAGACGGATAAATACATACTAGATCAATGAAGGGGCTTAACATTTAGTTTAAATCCTGCTTAGAAAGGCCGAGGCCACTTTGTTATACATCCTATGGAGAAGGTTTTAAAGTGAGTTGATGAATGCTCACTTTAGTTTTCTCCATAAAAGTTAAACATCAACCCATTCAGTGTCAGAGTCTGTTGGTCGATTTTCACTTTTCTCAGGACTTATCACGGCCTCAGCCCCACCTGGGGGTCCTCTGGACGCAGACTGAGGCGGTGTCCAATTAGACTCCTGGCATCCTTGGAAGAAGGGTTACATTCCAGGCATGAATCATGACCAGTCTGAGCTGCTCCACCTCTGTGTGGTGGTAGGGGTTTCTCTGAAGGAGGGTGTAGCTGCTCCACCTTGGTGCTGGGGTGCCTCCGGAGTTGGGTGGTGTAGCTACACCTCGGTGCGGTGGTTGGGGTACCTCCTGAGCAGGGCGGAGGCCTGTTTGGGCGGCAGGCGGCCCCCCTGCATCTTGCTCTGTGAGGCCCTGGCCTTTGAGTCCAGCTGCAACACAGAGAGTTCACGTTCATTCATTTATGTATTCATTCATTCATTCATTCTGGAGTTGAGGGTTTTTAATTCAGCCCCTCTCATCACACAGAACCCTCCCAAGGGGCCAACAGAAAATTAATACAATACAACAGACGGCAAAGAGTTGACAAATGTACTTATTGTAAGTCACTTTGGATAAAAGTGTCTGCTAAACGCCCTGAATGTAAATGTAAGGAGATGCTAGGCAGCTTCCCTAAAAGCGTGAATACAGAATACAAATGTTTAGTTCATAGTACAAATAGTAGATGAATAATCAGAATGTGCTGTATTCAGTACAGACGGACTTCAGACTTTGAACTTCCACGGTCCAGCAGCTCCAAGCACCATTCAAGGAACACATTTCCCTCATTCTCTGCACGTCGTTTCCTTTTCCTGCCTGAAGTCCCAAACTGAAAGTCGTCTGGATGTGAATCACGCTGAGCCTAGTCTGACAGACAGAGGTCAAGGGGACCACATAGAGGGCTCTGGCCTCAACACCAATAACCCCATTGCTTGGATTTGAACCGTAACCCCCCCCCCCCCCCCCCTTTTACCCTCCCTTTTTGTTACGCGACCTTGGGTACTTTCAAATGCTTAATATAAATACAAGTTATTATTAAGAAATCCAAAGTAATTAATCACATCAGCCAATCACAGATGAGACGGAGAAACCAACCAACCAGTGGACATTTCTTCCTCACTCACAATAACAACCTCACCATTAGCATAACAACTCCATCACTAAAGCTAACAATAGAAAACCCACAATCAGAGCTAGCCTAATGGAGGCATTAGCCAAACCTGCAGGAACACCTCAAAGGAAACGGCATATGGGAACGAGCAGTAGAGAGACATAAAGAGAGAGGGGAGAGAGAGAGGGGGGCGGGAAGAGAGAGAGAAGGGAGTTTTGTTGTGACTCCTCCCTGACCAGGAAACGACTGAGATTATGTTGTTTATCCTAATTAGCCCCCCCCCCCCCCCTCGATGCCATAACATGTCAGACGAAGAGCACTGCAGCTAGCTCTCCCCCTGCCTGCATCATATAGAAACCACAGACCTCCATAGGTCTCTCTCTACGTCTGCACTAGCTCAGGGCCACCTGGTGGTCTTCATAATGTAACGATGAAGCGTTGTGCAATGACATTAAAGTTTATTGATTGATTGATTGATTGATTGATTGATAGGGGCGGGACCAAATATTGATACGGCAACATATCGCCGCCCTTCGAGTGATACGAGAATCTATACGCTTTCACCAAAAATCGATATTTTAATTAATAAAATAAGGTGCTCTTAACAGATGAAGGCCACCTCCTCTAAGTGGCGCTCCACACATGAATGAAGGAAACATGAACAGAAGTTAACTAGCCAAAGACGAGTAACTAGCACTTTAGCTTTACACAGTCATTTTGTACTCACTGTTATACATATATTGCGATCGTTAAAGGATTGTCTAACCATCTATTGATTATCTCTCAATCGCGATATTATCGTTATCGTGAGCCACGTATCTCGTAAGGTACCCTTTGATTCCCTGGTCCTGAACCAGATGGCCCGGGCTGCCCTGGGGAGAGAGGTGTGTGACGCAGGAACACGCAGACGTCCCTACCTGGGCTTTCTCCACACACGTGTAGAACGTCCTCATCTCGGTGGAGCACAGCGCATCCACAAAGTTGTTCTGCTTCCAGCACGCCATCATGGTGGTCATCTCCGTGATGCACGTGGCCTCTGGAGGTCAGAGGACAAGAGGTCAGGGTTCACCGTGTCACTCGGTGGAGGAACAGAGGACAGGAAGTCACCTGCGCTCGTTCCTAAAGCGACAAGGTTTCTGAAATGACGCGAGTCATCGCGTTGCTAAGTTGATTAAACGAGTCCATCTCACTGAGAGCTGGGTGGGACCAACGCCAAGACAACACTACAGATAATCCACCTTCAGGCAATGTAATTAACAACCATATTCAACAAAAGAACGTGGGATTTTTTTGGCACGTCGTTTGATATAAAGTATTTTTTTCTCGCAGAAACTGAAAGGTTGCTAGTTCGATCACCGGCTCCTCCTAGCTAGAGTGTGAAGGTGTCCCTGAGCAGGACACCTCACCCTCACTGCTCCCGATGAGCTGGCTGTCGCCTTGCATAGCTGACACCGCCCTCAGTGCGTGAATGTGTAGAAATGTGGAAAACGTGTGTGAATGGTTGTAAGTCGCTCTGGATAACAGCGTCTGATAAATCTCCTAAATGTAAGAGTGAGTCGTGATTAGCCTATTAAAGATATCTCATTCATTAGTGTCTCATAGCGTACTATGCATTGCAAGTATTTATGTACTCCTCTCTATGGTAGCGGTGAGTCCAGAGTCTCCAGACCAATAGCAGAATAGTCTCAGTCAGACAGAATGAGAGAATATATCAATGTTTGATTTGAACCCTTCAGAGGAACGAGCATGACGGAAGCAACTCGCCTCGCGGTTGAAACCAACATTCCTGCGGCGAGGAGAGCGAGGAGAATTGAGGTAAAGAAAGCACCAGACGAGTGCAGAACCGCCGCTCTGACTCACTGAGACAACACCGCTCAGCGCAGAGGAAACCTCAGGCACTCACCGGAGGGAACCCTGCCAACAGCGACGGACGTTTACAAGAGAGGGCGAGAAACGGGGCGGTTGGAAAGGGTTTATGGCCATTGGCCCGGAATGTATTTGTAGGAACAGCGAAAAAGCCAGATCTGTAAATCTAACCTTATGTCAACTGTCGTGCGGTTCCAAACCTGGCCTGGGTGTTGAAGGGTGTTTTCGTTAATGCAGGGTTTAACGTCCCTCAGAACCGCAGGCTCATGTTGGATGTTTGGACAACGACCACCAGGGGAGTACACTGGAGTCACCACAGGGGGCAGCACCGAGCTACGACCGCTGAACACAACGCAGGTTTGGAGCGGCACAGCTCTGAGGAAAGTTCATTTATGTGATCTTTATTCTTATGCATGACGTTCTGATTCTAGCTTACTTTGTAACCTTGCATGGGAGTAGTGTGGGTTTAATTTCACCCATGTGATATCACCACGCATAGTACTGACTGGGTTTTCACTGCTCAGTAAAAGCAATGGATCAGAAAAAATACTCTGCATCTACAAATATGAATACTAATATTCAAAAATCCATTTATGCACTTTAAACAGTCACTCGTTGCTTTTCATAAAGCAGGGATTTATGTGACCAAAACACACATTCACAGAGTAATGACCAGGAAGGGCTTCACTTAACAACATCCATAACAGCGAATCATTATGGTTATTATAAACCAGCTCCAACTTTAGATAAGAGGTTAAGTTCATCCCCACTGAACGGTGCTGAACGCAATGGACGATATCACAAAGGGTTAGGGTTATTACTGCGAGTCACCGGCTCTTATGAGTTTGACTGTTTTCTATGGTTACAATATATGATTATGACGTGTATTGCTGTGAGCTGAATGGTTTAAAGTAGCCTATGCCGATCATTGCACATCCCTGAAGTGATGAGGCGTTACACACAGTTCAATATCCACGATCCAAAAAAAAGTGTCACTCATATTTAGTGATAACAACACGCAAGGTAGGCGACAGTCAGCTCGTCTGGAGCAGTCAGGTTGAGGCGCCTTGCTCAGGTACATCTCGACCCTCAGCTAGGAGGAGCCGGGGACCGAAACAGCAACCTTCGGGTCACCAGCCGACCCGATCTACCTCCTGAACCCCATGTATATATCCATATAATACCTCCTTTCTTCATCTTCCTGTTGGCCACCTCGTCCTTGAGGACAAGCGGCTTGTTGGGCTTCAGCAGCGCCTTCCCGTGCTCCTTACTCAGCATTCGGGCCACCTTCTCCTGGAAGGCCTGGCCGCTCTGCATGGCCATGGTCGGCGGTATAACACCCAGTACCGGGGTGGGGGGGGTGATAGGGAGAGATTTCTGATGGTCTCTTTGTAATGATGTCTGGTCGGAGAGTGAATGTTTGTTTCCAGCGCAGCCACCTCTGGTCATAGGAGGACGGGCGCCGCCATTACTGCCGTAAAGAGGAACCGTGAAGTGTCGTGAAGTCATCTGTCGTGAAGGGCGCATTTAGAGTGAAGTGAATTATGTTCCCTCTTAGGTTGTTAATCAATCTCTCTTATTATTGCAACCGTAAATTCAAATACATAAGTAAAAAATACTACATAGTAAAATAATATAAAATGTGAACCTAATTATAACCTTTTATCATTTATAATATATTTTAAGCGTCAAATGTATTGCATTTAAACATAATGAAATGCTTATCTTGACTAAACGTAAATATTTGCATGTCAACTGAAACAATGTCCTCATGGAGGGAGGTGAAAATAGATTGTTTTCATTCACAGTTTAAATGCATCAACAATCGTAGACCTTTATGAACGATGAACTCCAATGGGCCTCATACTGGTGTGTTGTGTTTAAGTGGTTCTCCCATAATATCTCCCCCTTTTGCTGGGTCTCTGCCAAGCACCTCTCTCCTCGGATGATCGAGAGGTTCTTCGTCCTTTAAACCCTCTTGTAGGTGGTAATGTTTTCAAAGCCACAAGGCGCTTTGAAAAAAGTAAATGCTTCCTTAAAGAATCATCCAAAGAATAAATTAGGCTAATATAATGAGTGTGTCTGAAACAAAGTACTTCATTATTCTATCATCGTTTGTGTGTGTGTCTGTCTCTCTGTGTGTGTTTTATTGTGTGTGTGTGTGTGTGTGTGTGTGTGTGTGTGTGTGTGTGTGTGTGTGTGTGTGTGTGTGTGTGTGTGTGTGTGTGTGTGTGTGTGCAAAGAGTGTGTGTCTGCGTTCATGGGTGTGCGTGTGTGTGTGTGTGTGTGTGTGTGTGTGTGTGTGTGTGTGTGTGTGTGTGTGTGTGTGCGTGTGCATGCATGGGTGTAAGTTTGTGTTGGTGCCTGTGGGTGTGTCTGCGTGTGTTTGTGTGTGTGTGTGTGTGTGTGTGTGTGTGTGTGTGTGTGTGTGTGTGTGTGTGTGTGTGTGTGTGTGTGTGTGTGTGTGTGTGTATTCATTCAGTGAATAATTTAGGGGGATAAGGGCCTGAGGCCAAGTCTCAGCTGGTACCACCAAATGCAGGCGAGGAAAAGTACCTGCATATGTGTGTGTGTGTGTGTGTGTGTGTGTGTGTGTGTGTGTGTGTGTGTGTGTGTGTGTGTGTGTGTGTGTGTGTGTGTGTGTGTGTGTGTGTGTGTGTGTGTATTCATGCATACGGGCCATAGGGTTATGGGTGTCCTTCGGGGGTTAGGGACCCCCAACTGTCTGCTACACAACCCCAGCTGTTTAAACACACACACACACACACACACACACAAACACACTCACACAAACACACTCACGCAAACACACACACACCCAGACAGAGAGAGAGGGAGGGAGGGACCGAGGGAGGGAGAGAAGGCGGAGAAGGGGAGATGAAGGAAGAGGAAGAGAGGAGTTG
This sequence comes from Gadus morhua, assembly GCF_902167405.1. Lineage (NCBI taxonomy): Eukaryota > Metazoa > Chordata > Actinopteri > Gadiformes > Gadidae > Gadus > Gadus morhua. Next base: position 8,559,232 of record NC_044062.1, read on the forward strand.
ATTAGTAAAGAGTGTGAGAGTGAGGAGGAGGAGGAGTGATGAAGAGAGGGAAGGCGGGGTGAGAGGGAGGGAGGAGAGATAAAGAGAGAGGGAGGGAGATGAAGATAGGGAGAAGAGAGGGAGGGAGGGAGGGAGGAGGAAAGATGAAGAGAGGGAGAAAGAGAGGGGAGGAGGAGAAGAGATAAATCGAGGGGGAGAGAGGAGTGAACATGAAAAGAGTGTGAGAGTGAGGAGAAGGAGTGATTAGAGAGTAGGGAGGGAGGAGAGAGAGGAGGAGGGGGCTGTCGGGAGTGGGGCATGGGGCGTTCAGGTGCTCTGGGCATCGGAGAGCGAGGGATGTCTGGCAGACTGAATAGATTAGCTCAGAGAGAAGCTATTAGCTAATGAACCCTCTGTCTGTCTGGGACACGCAATGCACTCTGGGGATTACCTCTCCACCAGTCGCCACGCCCCGTACCTCCCAACCCATTTATTCTCCCCTTGCAGTTTTGATAGATACATCATCATAATGGTACATCTTAATTTGCATTGGTCGTGAAACACACACACACATATACACAGCTGCACGGGCGCACACGCGCACACACACACACACACACACACACACACACACACACACACACACACACACACACACACACACACACACACACACACACACACACACACATTCACTATTTCCTAGAACCTGGAAGTTGGTCCAGTACTAATTGAATGTCTTGGCAGCCAAACATTATCTCTGGCAAGACGAGCGGTCTCTTCAATCTCTAAATATTCTGCTCTGAAGAATCCGAGCTCAGTGCTGACCCCTTACGGTGTTCCCAAGGCTGCGTGCTCCGTGAAACACCACCTTAACAACCTGTTGTAATAAAACATTCAGCTGCTTTCCGGATCTCAGAGACCCAAGGTCTTCAAACCGACGTTTCCCTGTGTGGAAGCACTTCGTATTCCTGTTGTGTTGAAAGAAATCTCTATTATCGTTGGATTTGATTCAGAGTTGTTCCAGAATGAGTGTTTTGAATGGAGGTTATCAAGCGGCCAATAAGAGGGCTGTTCTTTGTGATGTCATGGCGGCGGCGTGTTTTCTATCGGGGCGTGTTGCAACCCAGCGTCTCGGAAAACGATGCATACCTCTGCTAAGCCGGTTATCCAATTACGGCCAGACAGCCGAACTTCTATCCAATTTGCTGGTCCACAAATGGCATTATGGGTGCTATAATCAAAGGGTTGTTGTTGGATGTTTCATGTCTGAGGAGGATGAAACGGGTTAGAAAGGGAATCTGAGAGATGGGGAGCGTAGGTGGGGATGGGAACGCCATAGATCCAACAACTTAGCTTCAAGCTTACCAAACGCCTCAACTGCAGTGTCTGTGAATCAAGAAGGATTTGCTCGCGTTCTGTCTCTGAAAACAATAACATAATGGTTGTTTTTGTGAGGATCACAATAACAACGAGATGTGTTCGTTTGAATTATGTAGGATTTGTGTGTTTGTTTTTCACATGTGAGAGTTAAAATGGCAGCAAAATGAGCTGCAACAAGGTAGAAATAAATATGAATCCACAACCAGTGACTCATGTATCAACACATGCCCTCTGACCTCTGGGTTTATGTGGAACCAGTGTCTCCAAACATCTTGGTCAGGACCTCATAGGAGTTCAACTAATAGTGTTCACGAATGAAAGAGTCTCGATATCCCACACCTATTATCATCTACAAAGTCAAGGAGGTCTTGTGTCTAGAGCTCTGTTCTAACCACAGAATATGCGCAAATATGATATGACATCTTCAAGCCATTTAAGCTATATAAGGACGTGAGGTCACTGAATAACCAGAACAATAAAAACAACCCTGTGTTTCTTCTGGATCTTGGAGAACAAGGGCTTACTTTTAAAGATCGAGATGATCTGGATGGAGATGTGACAATGCGAATGTGATTAAACAGCGCCCCCTGCAGTCCAACAAACACAAGAGCAGTAATACGCTCCAGGGGTCGACTATTTTCTAGGTTCTTTGGCGCTCTCTAGCGGTGAGGTGTCGCCACCGCAATATTTACACAATAAAAATGAACCCAGAAATAGAATGAGCGAAAGCTGTTCACTCGTCGCCTTGGTATTTAACTCAAGTTGATAACGGCGAGGAACGGCAGGTCTGTGTATGGAGCTGATATCACCTGATGAGCTTCGAAAAGATTTAGGATTAGGACCGGCCAGACATAATACTCAATTGTGTGTGTGTGTGTGTGTGTGTGTGTGTGTGTGTGTGTGTGTGTGTGTGTGTGTGTGTGTGTGTGTGTGTGTGTGTGTGTGTGTGTGTGTGTGTGTGTGTGTGTGTGTGTGTGTGTGTGTGTGTGTGTGCGCGCGTGTGTGTGTGCGTGAGAGAGAAAGTGCCATATAGTATACCAAGGGCTACACAGTCAATATTACATTTTAAATACATTTTCTAGTGAAAGCGACCAGACTCCCATAATAACCTTTATTTTTTACCAACGTCGACACATTCCTTCGGATGAGAGAGAGAGGGAGAGAGAGAGAGAGAGAGAGAGAGAGAGAGAGAGAGAGAGAGAGAGAGAGAGAGAGAGAGAGAGAGAGAGAGAGAGAGAGAGAGAGAGAGAGAGAGAGAGAGAGAGAGAGAGAGAGAGAGAGAGAGAGAGAGAGAGAGAGAGAGAGGGGGGGGGGGGGGGGGGGGGGGGGTATGCCTGGTCCTAAAGGGAGGGTGTACACCCACGCACACACTCCAACCAGAGCCGTCAGATCGCCGGGGAGAGAGGAGAGAGAGCGAGTGGCCATGGCAGACTCCGGTGAGTAGCATCACATCCCGCACCACACACCCCACATCCGACAGATGACACAAATACATCCACACACACACGGAGCGGTTAGGGACCTGTCGTAATGTGGCGTTTATTATGATCCGTATAACGAGTGTGTGCGTGAGCGTGCGTGTGCGCAGCTGTCATTGCTTAGCGTGTAGCGGCGATGGTCAGATCCCCGTGATTCTCATGTCAGGACACAGAACGGAAAGATAGACGCCCCGGAAGAGATGCTTCAGCCGAGAGTGGGACGCTGTCCTGAATAAGAGATGCATATTGAATATGTTTGCCTGTAGTAGGCCTATGATGTAGTATGAATGTAGTATGCATGTAGCATGCATGTAGTATGAATGTAGCCTGCATGTAGTATGCATGTAGTATTCATGTAGTATACATGTAGTGTGCATGTAGTATTCAAATACTACATGCACACTACATGTAAACTACATGAATACTACATGATCATGTAGTGTTAATGTAGTGTGCATGTAGTGTGCATGTGTGTATGTTGTTGTGCATGTGGTCAGGTGTCTGTAGTGTGCATGTAGTGTGTTTAGTGGGCATGTATAGTATGAATGTAGTGTGCATGTAATGTGCATGTATTCGGCCCAATGTTGTGAGCATCAAATCCATCATGATCTGTGATACGGGATAACGGTTCAATATGTAAAGCTATGCTACATTATAATATATAACAGATATTCCCGATTGTAATGTTGAATGTGTGTTTATTTTATTTTAACTTGACCTGGACTAATATTAATACTCATAGGTCTGCTCAAGCAGGCCACTCTAAGTGCTCTTCTATGGATGTTGCCTGACACTATGGTCCGGGAGGTTGACATTAATCGGATGAATGTGTGTATTGTAATAAAAGGCCTGGCCAGACCCACCTGAGGAGAGGTGTGTGTAAGCTCGGTAGTGATCTATTTCCATTCGACTTACCGGGATTAGTGGACAGATTACGTTCTTCTCTCTCTCTCTCTCTCATATGGTGTCTTACCTCTCTCTACCCATCCGTCTTAATTCATCTGTTCAGAGCATCGCATCTCTTCTCAGTTTCAGCCAGCTAATAAGTCAATAGCTAGCGCCATAGCTAACTAACTTATTTAACAAACATCACAGTGTACCTGTTATACATCAACACAACCACAGTTTAGTGTTATACATCAACACAACAACATTGTAGTGTTATACAACATCAACACAACAACAGTGTAGTGTTATACATCAACACAACAGTGTAGTGTTATACATCAACACAACAGTGTAGTGTTATACATCAACACAACAGTGTAGTGTTATACACCATCAACACAACAACAGTTTAGTGTTATACATCATCTACACAAGCACAGTGTAGTGTTATAAACCATCAACACAGCAACAGTGTAGTGTCATACATCATCAACACAACCACATTATAGTGTTATACACCATCAACAGTGTAGTGTTATACACCATCAACACAACAGTTTAGTGTTACACACCATAAACACAACAGTTTAGTGTTACACACCTTCAACACAACAACAGTGTAGTGTTATACGCCATCAACACGACAGTGTAGTGTTATACATCAACACAGCACTAGTGTACATTAGAGTGGGGGTGATGTTGTGTTGGGGGGGGCTTTAGTGATATGTGTGTGTGTGTGTGTGTGTGGGGGGGGGGGGGGGTGGTGGTGTAGTGGGGGGGGGGGGGGGGGGGGGGGATACGACTCTAAAGGCAAAGGCTGGATCGGTAAGTATCCTTACACCACCTGCTGCTTCATGACAAGGGTCTGAAATCACTGGAAGAATCCAACAGATAACATGACAATAACCATAGAGTGTGAGTAGATTAACAAAACAATGTTAATAAAGATAACATTAGGTGTTGGGGTCATTGCATAGTAAGACAATAACATAACTTAGTTTGTGCACAGTGTGCACGCCACTTGGCAGCAGAACATATGCAGCTAGCATTACTTCAGGTTGCAAGTTTTACTATGCTGCCAATAACAGTAGGATAACATTTATACTATGCTGTTATGCTACGCAGTAATACCAGGGTGACAATTATACTAGCTGTAACACTATACAGTTATACCATGCTGCTAGCATAACTTTGTGATAACATATCAGAATAATAGTAGAGTACAGTACAATATCAGTAGAATAATACTTTTCTAATGTAGTAGAACAATTAGTATATTAGTAGATTAACGGTACAACAACCTTATAATAACAGTAGAACCACAGTAGCACAGCAGTAGAAGTTGGTTTGAAGATGGACTCATTTCGCTTTGTTTTGATGCAATGCAGCAGAAAGCAAATGTCAAGGCAGTGCGTGATCCTGTCTGAGGTCTGCCAGCATGTGTT
>NC_044062.1:8566904-8569404 GCF_902167405.1 Gadus morhua
CTGCGGTGGACATCGCTAAGAGTGGGATCCTGCCCACACTGGCCCAGGCCCTGAGGAACAACAACCAGCTCAGCCAACAGGTGGCGCTGGTGGTGGCGGAGGTGGCCCGGGAAGGTGAGCCACTGTGGGGGATGAGATTGGGACCCTCACACTGGGCTGTTTACTGACCCTAGAGAGGACGGCCTCATAGGAGTTCTGCTGTCTACTCTTGTTTCCCTGGATCACTCTGACCATTGATGTAATATTTCAGTGGAGAAAACCAGTTCTGGACCAGTGATGTTAATGGTTAGATTCACTGTGATATTTCGGGGAGATTTTACGTTGATATTTACGTGTGTTTCTTGGCGTGTGTGCGACTTTCTGCGTGTGTCTCTGTGTGCATGTGGGTGTGCGTGCTCATGTGCATTTTTGTGGGTTTGCCTATGATGTGTGTCCGTGAGTGCATATGTGTATCTGCGTGCGTGTGCACGTGTGTGTCTATGTGTGTATCTGTGTGTATCTGTGTGTGTGTGTGTGTGTGTGTGTGTGTGTGTGTGTGTGTGTGTGTGTGTGTGTGTGTGTGTGTGTGTGTGTGTGTGTGTGTGTGTGTGTGTGCAGCCAGTGTCAGGGAGCAGTGTATCCAGGCCGGCCTGGTGGGGGCGCTGGTTCCCCACCTGCAGAGTAAGGAGCAGGAGATGCTGCTGAACACCGGGAGGGCCATCGGCAGGATCTGCTTCGACAACGGTGAGGGGGAGAGGGTCTGGGGCTTATGGGGACACTTAGTCTGAGCTTTAAGGGGACACTTAGTCTGAGGTTTATGGGGACACTTAGTCACTTTGGCCGGTTCTTAAGGGGACACTTAGTCTGGTGCTTAAGGGACCCTTAGTTTGGCTTATAAGGGGGGGTTAACCTGGTTATTGTTAGTGGAATCCTTCTAAAGGATGCTCAAATATCTGTACTCCCCTCCCCCCCCCCCCCCCCCCAGCCGCCCAGCAGGAGCACCTGGTCCAGACCGGGGTGATCCCCCTCCTGGTGTCCATCATGCAGCAGTACCCCGAGAACGACCCGCTGGTCAACGTGTGTCTGCTGGCACTCTGCAACCTGGCCGACATGGGTAACTAACTTAACCTTAACTACCTTAACCTGGCCGACATGGGTAACTACCTTAACTACCATAACCTTAATTACCTTAACCTTAACCTTAACCACCTTCACCAGGTCGACATGGGTACCATAAACATAACTACCTTAACCATACCTACCTTAACCATAACTACCTTAACTACCTTCACCAGGTCGATATGGGTACCATAACCATAACTACCATAACCATACCTACCTTAACCTTAACTACCTTAACCTTAACTACCATCACCAGATCGACATGGGTACCATAACCATAACTACCTTAACCATACCTACCTTAACCTGGCCCATATGGGTACCATAACCATAACTACCTTAACCTGGCCCACATGGGTACCATAACCATAACTACCTTAACCTTACCTACCTTAACGTGGCCGACATGGGTACCTTAACCTTAACTACCTTAACCTTAATCTTAACTACCCTAACCTCCCCTCCCTGCCCCCCCAGACTCGGCCCGTGAGGCGCTGGCTGAGCTCCAGGTAGCGGGGGTCCTGATCCTTCAGCTCCGCCGGGCCCCCGACGCCGAGCGGAGCCACATCATCCTGGAGGTGCTGAGCTCGCTGGGGGAGAGCGGTGAGGGACACACACACACACACACACACACACACACACACACACCCACACACACACACACACACACACACACACATGTACACACAGACGCACACATGCACACACACACACAGACACAAGCAGACGCACACGCACACACACACACACAGACACAAGCAGACGCACACGCACATACAAACACGCACAGACATACAGACACACGCACATATGTACAGATGCACGCACACACATACACATACACAGACGCACACACATGCACAGACAAAGACACGCACATGCAGACACACACACACATGTACAGACACACACACATGCACAGGCACACACAGCCACATGCAGACGCACACACATTTACAGACCCAGACACACAGACAACCACATGCAAACACACACACTCACACGCAAACACACACAGACACAGACACACACACATAGACACACAGACATAAACAGATGCACGCACACCCACACAGACACACATACAAACTATTATCCCTCTGTTGCACGGAAGTGACGATTCTGTCGACCAATTAACGGACGGCGTGTGTAGCTCGAGTTTGTTGGCACCCTTACAGACGTCTCAGTTCCCCAACGGAGGAGTACTGCTCCATACGGCTCAGTCCGGGTCATGCCCACTTCTGGCGCTGGAAACGCAAACCATGCCGCACTTTTGCATTCCGAACCGACCCGCACCCGCCGGTGGAAATGCGCCATAACCTCAAGCTCAATCCGACTCTGTACTTTCTACGTGTTGATGCTGAATTGTTTTTTTACAAAACGAAACATAACATTGCAT
>NC_044062.1:8574404-8736904 GCF_902167405.1 Gadus morhua
AGAAGCTCTTTAGCCAGCCCAACAGGAGGGTGGGGGGGGGGGGGGTTGTATTGGTTACCACAGCAACAGTAGGAGCCTTGTGTGGTTTAGTTTAGTTCTGTGACAGCCATGACTTCTCTGACTTCCACAAGCAATATCTGCCATTGATGACAAACTAAACATTCATATGAGTAATATATTACAATAAACTTTGTCCTGTTATCTGTGTGTGTGTGTGTGTGTGTGTGTGTGTGTGTGTGTGTGTGTGTGTGTGTGTGTGTGTGTGTGTGTGTGTGTGTGTGTGTGTGTGTGTGTGTGTGTGTGTGTTTTCCTTAAAAATCAGTGAAGCAATCAATTTTTTCCTTTCTCTGGAGTTTGAATATATATATACCATGTTCTACAATAATAATATTAACAAGATTAAAATACTATAATACTCCTCCGGTTCCTTGTATTATTTTAGTCAATAACTCAAAATGCACGATAGCAGGATCAAATGCAACATCCACCTTGACAACAATAGAGGGTGTCTAGACATATGGCCTTATATCTGCAGTCTACCTCCTAGCAGGATGCCCTAACAACGACCTGTATCTGATTACACTTTTTACAATTATCAACGTTTCCAATAATGTAGTCTGATATATCCATCCATGACATGTATCATTCTATGCATAAAAACGGAAAAACGAACTAGTGTCAACTATTATAAAACTCATCATCACAATAAATGGGTGCAATTAAACAATAAGTATCAAACTAGTATCAAAGACTTTGGGAACAATTAATTAACATAATAACGGGGTTCTTCCTCAATAAAAGCCCGTGAAATAAACCTAACCTTGTATAATAAAATGTGCATTTTTATAAGACTCTTATTTTGAAGGAGAGGTTTTTACTCAAACCGGATGTAGTTTTATTGTGGTACCCAACATCCTTGTTATCGTTTTTTTTTTTGCAGAACACCCACACCACATATGGAAGATGTCGTCCCCTTTTATCACAACATTTCGGAGATTGTGTGGTCAAACATTTTTTAAACACAAAGTCCTCTCTTCGTCTGGACCCGGACTCCGACCCGGAACCAGAGGACTCATCCAGACCACAGCATACAGTCAGTACCAGTGCTTTAACTCTCGTTACTTTCTGCTTTAAGGTCCGTTTTTTAATCTCCTGTGAGATGTAAGGATATAAACAGTACGCGTCTCTTGGTGCAGGTTATTTGTAATTATTAATGTGTGCAGAACAATTTTGATCTAAAACGGAATCTGAAAACTGAATCAAGGTTCAGGTAAAACCTGTTCAGGCATTAATGAAATGGAATACATAGGTTCATCAGGTAGCGTACACAACCAGCCCTTTAACCGGTTTCAGATGTCTATCATAACTTCTGGTTATGACTCTGCTATGGTATCATTACTATGCTCTTTGTCGAGACCATTCTGCTGCTTTCACTTTAGTTTTCCCAGTCATCCTGAGATGACTCTGAGCTCCACATCCTCTGAGCTCCACCTCCTTAACCCTAAACTAGTATCCCTCCTCTGAGCTCCACCTCCCTGATTCCTAAACTAGGGATATTCCCGATTAGACTGGTGATAATAAAAAGACTGTTTTTATATAAAGCGACAGGACTTTTCTCCATACCCTTCCAAGTTATTTCATCTTCTCCACAAAGCATTTCCATGCTAAGTGACCTAATACGGTCCACTCTGCAGCATGTGTCAAACATCCGAACCTACAGTTCATAAGCACTATCTAAAATAGCAAGCATGCTGGTCTCAAAACGAAACTAGCCGCACTGCTGTTCTGTAGCTTGGGTCAAAAGGCCGTCTTCATCTGCTGGAGTTTTGGTATTCCAGCTAAAACAGTCTCTCAAACTGCTCAAACTGTTTGAGGAGAAATACAGACCCTTAAGAGGTATGTTTTAGAGTAAGAATGTAGGCAGCCATCTTGTTAACCTGAGGGCTGAATACATGGAGGTGATAATCTTTAACTCTCATCATCATGAAGGGGGATCGGACCAACATGGAGGACAAAAAAACAAAGTGGTCAGTATTGATTTTTTCATATTCTTTCACCATCTTCTACTTTACTTGCATACAGATTGGGTCAATGTGTGTGTGTGTGTGTGTGTGTGTGTGTGTGTGTGTGTGTGTGTGTGTGTGTGTGTGTGAGTGAGATCTAGATCTGTATTGAAGGCAACATCGCGTGTGGGAAGACGACCTTCCTAGAGTATTTCAGCAGGACCAGCTCCATAGAGGTAGTGGCTCCTTGCCCCTGAGTCCATCAACAGCTGGTCTACCGCCACTGATGGACGAGTCGAAGTAGATTAACTCCTGATGTGTTCCCTCCTACCGTGTGCTAGGTCCTACCAGAGCCCATTTCTAAATGGAGGAATGTTCGTGGACAAAACCCTCTGGTACGATTCACGAAACATCCCTAGACACAACATGCATTCAGATGAACAACAAGTTAACATACAGTCGGATAAACATCGCATTAACATACAGTCAGATAAACAACATGTTAACGTACAGTCAGTTAAACAACATGTTAAGATACGGTCAGGTAAACAACATGTTAAGATACGGTCAGTTAAACAACATGTTAAAATACGTTCTGGTAAACAACATGTTACCATACAGTCAGGTAAACAACATGTTAACATACAGTCAGGTAAGCAACATGTTAACATAGTCAATTAAACAACATGTTAACGTACTGTCAGTTAAACAACATGTTAAGATACGGCCTGGTAAACAACATGTTAACATACAATCAGGTAAACAACATGTTAACATTCGTGTGTGTGTGTGTGTGTGTGTGTGTGTGTGTGTGTGTGTGTGTGTGTGTGTGTGTGTGTGTGTGTGTGTGTGTGTGTGTGTGTGTGTGTGTGTGTGTGTGTGGCAGGCTCTAATGTACCAGGACCCGGTCCGCTGGGGTCTCACCCTGCAGACGTACGTCCAGCTGACCATGATGGAGAGACACCTGAAGTCCCTGGTAGGCTCACTATACTCCTATAACTACAGTAGGATCACTATACTCCTATAACTACAATAGGACCACTATACTCCTATAACTACAATAGGATCACTATACTCCTGTAACTACAATAGGATCACTATACTCCTGTAACTGCAGTAGGATCACTATACTCCTGTAACTACAGTAGGATCACTATACTCCTATAACTACAATAGGATCACTATACTCCTGTAACTACAATAGGATCACTATACTCCTGTAACTACAATAGGATCACTATACTCCTGTAACTACGGTAGGATCACTATACTTGACTGTGTGTGTAACTACGGTAGGCTCACTATACTCCTGTAACTACGGTAGGCTCACTATACTCCTGTAACTACGGTAGGATCACTATACTCCTGTAACTACTGTAGGATCACTATACTCCTGTAACTACTGTAGGCTCACTATACTCCTGTAACTACGGTAGGCTCACTATACTCCTGTAACTACGGTAGGCTCACTATACTCCTGTAACTACGGTAGGCTCATTATACTCCTGTAATTACGGTAGGATCACCATACTCCTGTAACTACGGTAGGCTCACTATACTCCTGTAACTACGGTAGGCTCACTATACTCCTGTTCTCCTCTCTCCAGGCTGGTCCAGTGTGCATGATGGAGCGGTCCATCTTCAGCGCCAAGTACATCTTTGTGGAGAACCTGTACAGGAGGTACTGGTGACCCCGACGGCTTTAGAGCCACAACCTGCAGAACTTTAAGGCTAAACCCATCATCTAGGAAACATCTGTTTGTTCAATCCACAACATTCAAGCATCTTGCACATTGTGAAGGTATATAGCATGTGGTCCAGGGTTTCCTTACTCCTGGAGGTCTGACATGTGAAGGCCACCCCCTGCTGGCCGCCAGCGATATAACAGCTGCTGTGTTTCAGTGGGAAGATGCCGGAGGTGGACTTCGTCATCCTCACTGAATGGTTCGACTGGATCACAACCAACCTCCACCTCCCCGTCGATCTGATTGGTGAGAGCCCAGGAGTACCAATAACACACGTTACATGTCACAGGTAGAATGCTGTAGACTTCGTAGTTTAGGGATTTTCTTTGCATTTTTCCACTCTGTCTTCGTAGTAAATATTTTCTTGCGGTCTTGTTTTCTGGGTGACCTTGGTATTAACACTGCCAAGGTTAGGGGCTCCAGTGTTTCCCCCAGAAAATGTCTTAGTGAAGGTGGTTAAGGAGCGGGGGGGGGGGGGTGGTGTCTACGTTTCAATTCCTTGGCACGACCATTGTTGTAAACAGTATTACTGATGCATTATTTAACTTTATTTTTTATACCTGATGGAAGCATGTTTTCTTTCCCTACTAGAGTTTTATACTTTGTTAATGCATACTTATTAAAAAAAATATCTATACTTTTTTTCCTAATATATACATAGATATTTTTATACATTGGTAGTCAAGGCGGGGCCCTATTGTGGGTAAGACGGCCGCCTTAACCATACAGTGTTGGGGGAAACACTGTCCATTCCCTGTATAGCTCAACTGGTAGAACAAGGTATTAACCCTGCTAGGGTTATGGGTTTGATTCCCTGTCTTGCTCAACTGGTAGAGCAAAGCGTTAACCCTGCTAGGGTTATGCGTTCGATTCCCTGTCTATATCCACTGGTAGAGCAAGGTATCAACCCTGCTAGGGTTATGGGTTCGATTCCCTGTCTATAGCCACTGGTAAAGCAAAGCACTAAGGGTTAGATTCCCACTGGGACCGCCTGGGCTAAGGCCGCATGCACTCATGGTATGGTTTAGATGCTTTAGAAAAGCCTTCATCCCCTCACACCGTGGTCTTCCTCACATCATGTTCTCCCTCCCTTGGTCTTCCTCACACTGGTCTTCGTCGGCCCCCTGGGTCCAGTGTACCTTCAGACGTCCCCTGAGAAGTGCCAGGAGAGGCAGATCCAGAGGTGCAGAGAGGAGGAGAAGGTCATCCCTCTGGTGAGTCTCAGCGGTCACCACTCCTCCTCCTCTCAACCGTTACCACGGGGATGTTTGGACCTTTTGCATTGAATGGGTTTGGTTACATGGACTTCATTGGTTTTTAATGAATGAACACCGACCAGGGTGAATGACTGAACGACGTGGGTCTGCTTTTGTCCCAGGACTACCTGAGGTCTCTCCATCAGCTCTACGAGGACTGGCTGGTCCACCAGTCCTCCTTCAAGCTCCCAGCTCCTGTCCTGGTAGGTCCCCCCCCAGGGTTGAAACTGGCCTCCAAACCGGGCTCCAAACTGGACTCCTAACTGGCCTCTAACTGGCCTCCAAACTGGGGTTCAAACTGCCCTCCACACCGGCCTCCCAACTGGGCGAAGTACAGTAGTAATAACAAAACCTCAGTTGGTTTGCAAAGAGTTTGTTATACTTCTGTTCAAGTGATAATAGTGTCTTTATCTGTCACTCTCGTCTCTTTTTAAAGTGTCGGAGTGGTTGTTGTTATCCACACCGAGCCCAGGGTTAACGTGTGTCTCCGGTGCCTGCAGGTGATCCCAGCGGACCAGGACCTCCCAGAGATGCTCCGGCTTTACGAGGAGAACCGGGACAAGGTTCTGACCTCCAGCAACCTCCGCTAGACCCCTGCTCTCCCGCCCCCTGCTAGCTCAACCGCTGGCGCCGCTAGCTCCTAGCGTAGCATCTCGTCGCTATCGGTCTGGTCTCTGCCCACTACCAGAGAGGGAACTCATGCTGGGGTCTAGTAGTTATCAAGTCTATTTTATTGTTACTTTAACCTTTACTTAAATGTAAGACGTTTGCCTTAGAAGGGATTAACGGGGACCAGAGATTGTTTGTATTTAATGTGATTGTATTTAATACAGATTTGTTGTTTTATGTCATTAATATTTAACTTGATTTAGATATTTATGAAGCCTACAGTAATAACGGATGTTTACAACAATTCAGCAAAAAAAAGTTGACCAATGTATCATAGTCAACTGTTTGTATTGGATATGTGGCTGCTGGATTTAGCCTTAAACTGTTACAGTCCAAACTAAACGTGTTATGCAGCTTCTCTCGCCATGCGGGGGCGTAGTTATAGCCTCACACCAAGGGGGGAGGCTTTCTGCGCTGGGATTCCTCTGTATTCGTTGTTCTCCCTCTTCTACATTCTCCGTATCAAATTGAGCACTTCTTCGTCATAAGGTCTTCTGCTTTGGGCCCCTTTTGATTGAAACACCGTTTTTTTTAAATAAATGCCGTTAACGCAATATCATGGACTTTTAAACATTGTCAAAATAAAAGCTTTTTCATGACGACCTTATGAGTCAACTTTCCTCTCTTGAAAATATTTGTTCATATATATATATATATATATATATATATATATATATATATATATATATATATATATATATATATATATATATATATATATATGTCCGAGACACTTAGTAATATAAATATACAGATATTAATAACCATTACAGATCAAGTAGAAAATATCAAACAGCCTCACTCACAAATAATACAACCTTAAATGACATAAAATGAATTTAAAAGTCCCATGGCATGCTACTTTATGAATGCCTTTATATAGCTTTTAGTGGGCCCCTAATACAGTACTTGAAGACGTTCAAGAAATTCAGCCTTGGTGCAGAATTACAGCCACTACGAGCCAGTCCAATAATGAGCTTTCCACAAACGTGGCGTTTTTTAGAGGCGGGTCAAGGTTGAGGATGGGGGTGTGGAACAGCTTGTGTCCACGGTACCATGCACTCGTGTTTACAGTGGATGTATCGCAATGGCGAGCCGCACACAGCTTTTGGCCGTGTTCTGTAAATATTCGAGAACACTCCGGGTGCACCGGCGGCAGTCCTGGAGCTCTATGTCTAAATAATATCATATTATACATAGATATCTATATCATGTAATACTTATTATCACAGCCAAAAGCTGTGTGCGCCTCCAGACGATATTATGAATCTCAAACGACTGCGTCGGGTTCTCCCACGTCTCTGGTTCTTCCACTTCCACATCAATCTGAAGTAGACTGAACGGCGACATGGAGGAGAAAAGGATTTTTGAACGCGATTGTTGACTGCGATTGTCTCCCACCGGAGCACCACCGCCTCGGCAGCGGGGCTCCGGCGGGTGACAATCGCAGTCAACAATCGCGGGCAACAATCCCTTTCTCCTCCATGTCGAGGTTCATGTACTTCAGGGAGTCAAAGCCAAAGTTTCTTTCCCCCAATTCCTTCTCAGCCATGGCTGAGATAACCCCCACTATGAGGCTCATTGTGGAAATACCACAGACGTCAGAGAACCCGACGTGTTATGCGCCATAACACAAACAGCAGAACGGTTATCCAAATAACAAAGAGTTATACAACACTTGCGCTACAGTGTGTGTATTCACACACACACAAACAGACACATGTGGCACTCGCACGGTCGTAGCCAATTGTCTCATTGGCGGGCCAAATTCTCTGGGCGGGCAAGGCAGAGAAAGGGGAGGCAACTTGGCCCCTTATGACGACATATGGGGCCAAATCCGAAATCGGAGCATCCGAACTTTCATTTTTCAAAGGCGGAGCAGGATCCCTAGTGCTCGTTTTACACCGAACGCCATTTCTAGTGACTGGGGGATCATAGGCAGGCTAAGGGAACTCATATGGGTAGAAAACCTCATAAAGTGAAATTTTCATGCCATGGGACCTTTAAGTAACTTAACTACTGTTCATTAGGTATAAATGGTTAACTAACCAGGGCGTCTGTCTGAATGAGCCTCATCACACCCTTCTCACACTGTCTCTGCCTGATGGTCCAACAGTCTATTCACCTCTTTGGTTTGGTGTCTTCTTATTAAGACTTCCAAAATATAAAGCCAGACTCGAAACAGCTCTGGTCTTAACTCCAAATCCACCCAAAACATGGCAGGAATTTTATTTATTCTCGAAATTGTCTTCCATCAATCAACCAAACCATCCTTCACTGTGGACCAGAGCTCAGACAGCCCATCTGAGAAGATCTGAAAGCAGGGAATCAACATCGCTATCTCCTGGATGGCAGTGAAGGGGTGAATCCAGAGAGAGGGTGAATCTAGAAAGAGGATGCCGAGAGAAGGAGAGACGATTCACAAGAGAGACTATGTCTCAGATATCGATCCGATATCAGATATCGGATGGACACTATCAGACATTATGATGAGATGGAGAAGAAGGATAAGTGTGACTTGGCCGAGCTGAGAGGATGGAAGTGGGCGTGTTGGGTGCTGTGAGCAGAGGGGAGGACCCGTTCACATTCACACAGATCCGGAGCGAAGAGGAACCGACTACCGTCGAGCAGAAACAACAGCACTGGGAAGTTGTGACCAGAGGAGCTCCAACCTCTACGACCAGGAATCCCGCGCCGGACCAGGACCCCCGTGGTTGACTCCCAGTCCCAAGCCGACAAAACCACACCACTCCGCGGGGGAAAGGGTCCGAGGGCGGATGTGGCGCACCCAGGGGGGGTCGTCGGCTTGTAACCCGAAG
This sequence comes from Gadus morhua, assembly GCF_902167405.1. Taxonomy (NCBI): domain Eukaryota; kingdom Metazoa; phylum Chordata; class Actinopteri; order Gadiformes; family Gadidae; genus Gadus; species Gadus morhua. Next base: position 8,582,897 of record NC_044062.1, read on the forward strand.
CGCAGAAGCGGCTCCCGGTTTGGGGTCGCCTTCCCCCCGGGTGAGGGATGGTGGAGCCCGGGGAAACATGGAGGATGAGGAAGAGCGTGAAGCTGGACGAGGCCCAGGCGTCCGCCCGCAGCTGCGCGGGGCGACCGGACTTCTTGCCGTGCCGTGACGGCGCGCAATCCGCGTGCACGACGCACAGCCACGGCAAATGTTTCAAGTTGCACTGGTGCTGTCTGCTGGGGTGGTGCCACTGTGAGTACCCCCTCTCTGTCTGTATCTCTCTCGTTATCTCTCTCAGTCTATATCTCTCGCTCTCCCCCACTCTCGTTATCTCTATCTCTCTGTCTCAGTATTCCTCTCTCTCTCCCACCGCTGGAAGACCTCCAAAGTTCACCCATGCAACACGCTAGTTAGTTGCACTTGCACCCTAATTAGTTTCACCACGTTAGTGAGTTGGACCACGCTAGTTAGTTTGTTTCAGGCGCTTCTTCTGTTTTCGTACTCGATGGTGTTTCCAGTTGTGTTACGACAGAGAGGCCTCTCCCACGTATTCCGGTCGTCCCTTCAGCTCTGGCACACGTCGGCGTTGTTGTTCTAAAGGGGCCCATGTAGAGGCAGTTTATGAGGGGTTAAGAAATAACCGATCTATGTAGCTTATGTACATCACGGCTGGAGAGGATATAACTTCTACAGAGGAAGACGAACTAAAGGGGAGGGGGGACGAAGGATGAGTTAGAGGAAGTCTTGGAGAGTTTGAAAGAGACGAGTTGTGAAGAACTCCTTAATGATGACGGAGTAGAGACGTTGACGCGCGTCTCTATTCGTCTTCATTCAGAAGTTCGTCTTCGCAACTCGTCCCCGTCAGATGGCTGCAGATGTTTAATTCACTGTAGGGAGTGAAAGAGGCGCTCGGACGGAGGGAGATATTGATGAGCCAAGAGTGTGTTCAATAGAGCATGGAGGTTCACTGGAGCCCGTCCAGAAGCACCGTCACACCCTCCGCTACCCGCTCTGCAGACGAGTCCATTTAATCTCCCCAGCCCTTCATCAGTACCAAAGGGCTTCGCAATCACACAGGCTGCATTTACACCCCCCCCCCCCCCCCCCCCAACTCTGAGCCATCTGAACTGCGAACCTCAGTCAGTTCATATCAGTGCCAGAGAACGGACCATTCATTCATTCATTCATTCATGGGTATCAGGTAAATAAATGGTGAATGGACTGCATTTATACATATATATATGCATATATAATTTTAATATATATATAGCTCTTTTTTAACAAGTGGTCACTCAAAGTGCTTTTCAATTGTGTCTAACATTCACCCTTTCATGCACTCATTCACACACCGCCGGTGGTGTCAGCCAGCTCATTGGGAGCAGTGAGGGTGAGGCGTCTTGCTCAGGGACACCTTGACACTAGCCGGGGATTGAACTAGCAACCTTCCGGTTTCCAGCCAACATGCTCTACTTCCTGAGCCCCATGCCGCCCAGATCTGTCTCCCAGACCCCCGGTCGCACAACTCCACAGTACACACGATCTGGGGAAGTTCGAGACACTTTCCCCTCTTTGTGCACAGTAAAGGGACTTCCTGTCTGCGGACATGTGACATGTGACATGTGACACGCCGTGTCTCCATGGTGACGCGGGACAAAGATCGAGCTGTGCAGCAGAGCGCCTGTCACACTCGGCTCTGTGTCCGACTCCCCCCTGAGGCCGGCCGACGCTCACAGGTTCCGCCGGAGGGGCCGCGAACCGCCTCACAGACCGCCTCCCCACAGGAAGTGGGCGGGTTGTGGGTGTGAGTCCCATTGTCCTCCGCCTCGCTGCGAGTGCCCCTGAGCAGGACGCCTGTACCCGCGACCGGCTCCTTGTGGAGCGGTCTGTAGCGTCTGACGCGCACACGGGACACACGGTTCTTGAAGGTCTGTCTGGTGACTCCACAGTTACTCCGGTGAAAGTTCTCCCAGATCTTAAATGGAGAACCGCCCGCTCTGCTGTGTTCTAATATAAGAACGTATAAAATAAGGAATAAAGGAATAATTTTGCGTAAAAAAATCGCAATCGGAAACAACTCAAATTTCCGGGGACAGTTGTTGGGCGGCACGGGGCTAAGGAGGTAGAGCGGGTCGGCTGGTAACCGGAAGGTTGCTAGTTCGATCCCCGGCTCATCCCATGTGAGTGTCGGTGTCCCTTAGCGAGACCCCTCACCCTGACTGCTCCTGACGAGCTGGCTGTCGCTTTGAGGGGTTGAGCCCGCCGTGAATGTGTGCATGAATGGATGAATGTTTGGCAATATTGTAAAGTGCTTTGAGTGACCACTGGGTAGAAAAGCGCTCTATATTATAAATGCCATACCATTGAGCTGTGGACATCATTGGTCCGATGCGGAGAACATCAAATCCTTTGCCGCTGACGTCAGCACTCCCCCCTCACCCCTCACCCCTCACCCCTCTCCTGTCTCTCCCCCCAAACACCTGTCCCCCCCCCTCCCCCTCACTTGTCCGCAGGTAAATACGTCTACCAGCCGATGACCGACGTGGTCCAGCTCCCCAGCACGCCCATCCCCTCCGGCCCGGCAGGCCACGCCCCCTCGCTGAGCCTCTCCGCCCTACTGGCCGAGCGCTTCCTGAGGACCGCCTCCTGCCTGGTCTCCCCGACGACCTCTGACCCCCTGGGCCTGGGGGCTCGCGCCCCAAAGAAGGACTACGCCGTAACACGCATCGACGGGCGGGCCTTCTACGTACCCCTCGCTCGGCGGACTGCGACCTCACGCACGTCTCAGACGACCAGCGTGCCGGAGAACGCAGAACTTTGGGATAATGCCGAACTTCAGGATAAAGCCAAACCTCGGGGTAAAGCTGAACGCGGTTTACGACCGTGTTCTCGGTCGGTTTTGTCCCGTGGAGAAGCTCCGCTCCGAGGGGAATCTCCAGCCCAGAGACAGGCCTCGGACCAAGGGTTGGCTGGGCAGAAATCCTGGGGCGGCCGCTCTCCTGCCAGCCTGGAGGACTCGGGAAAACCCGGAGTGGACCAATGCTGCGCGGATCCAGAGCCCGACGAGGGACAAACCGACATCAGCGAGGCTCTTTACGAGGATCTAAATGAGGAAATGAATGAGGATCTTAACGAGGGGAAGTGGGATCTTCCTCCCCTTTCTGGCTCAGGGTCTCTGCAGGACTTGGCCGAGGCCCTGGAAACCACAGTCTGACACACGCACGCACGCACACACACACACACACACACACACACACACACACGCCGCATGCTATATGTAAGCAATTTCAACTAGGGTTCGAACCGCTGGGTTGGCTTGTCACGGTTCGGGGCGTGTGCGTATTGTCCGGTTCATTCTGTTAAAAATTCATTCTAAAAAAGGGTTGCTTGTGACCTGAACCGAACCGTGAACTCTGAACCGCTCCACCCCAGATGTAAACGGTTCTGTTTAATCTCTGCTGTTGAAGGTGGTTTGAATTTCGCAGTTGATCGAGGGTAACAACTCATACCACTAATAAAAAATGCTTTAATGGAAACGCTGACTGCCTTGGCTATGGTAACCGTTTTGTTGGATTGCCGTTTTAATCTTCCAGCTTTAACCAATTTTTTTTACTTTTCACTTTGAGATACATTCTGTGTTTGAAAGATGCAATTAGAATAAAGTTTGAATTACTCTTAGAAAGCCAGCCAGACCGCACAGGGAGTCGTTTAGCTCTGAGAGCTCGTAAATGATTAGCATCATATTATGTAGCTTAGCTCAGCCAACTCTTGATTCCCTAAACTAAAAGTCAGGCTAGCTGGAGGTGTGCGAGCGTGCGTGTGTGCGTGCGTGTATGGTGTTTACTTACAACAGAGCTTCTGCTGTAGTCTTCCATCAGGTGGCCAGACTGGAACCAGCTGGTAAACACATTTGCATGGGTGGTAACACATCAAATAGACAATCTATTTTGAGAACAGAAGATAGAGCTTGTAAAGCTCGTTCAACAGTTAGGAGGGTCCAACCCCTGGGACCCTCATCACCCAACAGACCTCTCTCCCTCAAGCTGCTGGTCTCCTAACGATCTGCTAATGAAGGGTGGGCGTAGTGGATGGTCTGGAGCCCAGCTGGTTCCTCCCCCTCCCTAGCCGAAGTCGGACCAGGAACACCTCCACCCACCCTGGGGAGAGCTCTGTCGTCCCCGTCCCCCCCCCTGACTCCAGAACCATAACATCCTGTCTTGGTGCCCCCCCCCCCTCCCATTTTATTTGTATAGCACTTAATCACAGGTCCAGTCTCAAAGGGCTTGACAGGCAATGTGTTTATGACCCCCCCCCCCCCCCCTGACCCTAGCCCCCCAGAGGGCCAGAAAAAACCTCAAGAAATCTTGAGATGGAACGCAGAGTGGGAGATCCCTCCTTCCTGGGATGCTCAGGAGTGCAATGAAGTGACATACATACATACATTTTGAATCGCTGATGGAGTCCTGGCCGGTTCACCATAAGGAAGGCATTCAGTTGTAGTCACTGCGAAATCGACTCGCAAATGAGGTTTCAGGGCCTTCAACCAGACAAGGAATAGAGGCACAAAGGCGATAGCACGGCCCGAGGATTCGAAACAACAACAGGATAACGAGAGCTGATAGGAATCCAAAATGAGGAAGTTGTGACATTCATTTTGCCGTACATTGTGAATGGACTTCATTTATACTGCGATATTCTAACCAGTGGCCACTCACAATACTGCCAAACATTCACCCATTCATACACACATTCACTCAGAGACGGCGAAGTCAACCAGGCAAGGTAACAGCCAGCTCGTCAGGAGCAGTCAGGCTGAGGGGTCTTGCTCAATGACAGCTCGACAATCACAGCTAGGAGGAGCCGGGGATTGAACCAGCAACCTTGTGGTTACGAGACAACCTCCCTTACCTCCTCAGCCACATGCCACCCCATTGTCTCGTAGTTGTCAGCATGTTCACACCAATCCAACGAGACACAAGCACACGGAGGATGTCGAATAATAAGACTTCCTGTCCAGATTGTTTTTGTCCTGGAATTCGGATGATGCAAGACCGTGGATAAACTCCCAACTGAAGCCCGGCCGCGTGGCCACACTGGTGTCAGACTCCTAGCCTGGGATTCGGCACTTCATTGAGGTAGACCCCAGACAGACATGCTGATGCAGACGGACAGATCAACCTACCTTCCACTCCCCCCTGTAAAGTCATCCCAAGCATTTTACAAAATTTAATTTACAAAATCTGAAATGAACGAGTGAATTTTTTTAACAATAACGAAAACATATTCAACCAAAACATGTTGTATGATATTTTATTTAATAATCCCCTTTTACAGATTATGATAAGTATTAAGTAACAAAGAATCATTAAGTCTTTTCCACGTCTAAGACTTGATAAACCGCAGATGCTGATACACGACACAGATAAACATCTATCAACAATAAAACATTTTAGTGTTCCCAAAGAGTTGTTTTTCATCAACAAATGCACTCACTGTTTCAACTAGTAGAGTACAAAAACTACTCTCTCCCTCTGAACCAGACGGGGTCATCCCTGGGTTATTTATACATGAGCAGAGTGACTAGTTCATCAGCTGGTGAACCATCCCACCACACTGCTGATAACTGCTAGTACTACTGTGTGTACAGGAGACGTATTCTCTGTACTACTCATACTCTGTGTAGGGATAGTACTACTGTATGTACACAGGCAGAAGTATTATGTGTACTGCTGTAAGTCTTTGTACTGCTTGAACTACTAAGTGTATAAAGGGAGATGTATTCTATGTACTGCTAGTACTATGTGTACTTCTACTACTGTATGTGTACAGGGAGAAGTATTCTGTGTACTGCTATAACTTTGTGTTAGAGCAGTAGGATTGTATGTACTGGTCGTACTGGTTTTAGTTCTAGTGGTTTGTCCTGGCCTTCTGGCTGCCCTCCGAATCGACAAAGGCTGCAAAGTATTCTGGACCTCAAGCGAAGCCGTTTCATAGTCGGACCGACCACGTTTAGGTCACATCACATTCCCCGATCTTGGATTACTTTCGATCTAACGTTTTGGTTGGGTTGTTTCCTGACGGCTCCATGGAGCAGGGAGCTGAACACTGGAGCCCCTCAGAGCCCCACTCTACTCCTCCACCGCCGGCGGGGGGGACAGCTTCAGCTTGAAGTCCTCGCTGTGGAACACACTTCCTGTGCCCTGGGGGGCAGGATGCAGAAGCCCCGAATTCTCGTTGCCATGGCAATGCGTGAGCTCCGAGAGGATCGCCAGCTGGTGGGGGACGACGACGACAAGAACACTGCAGTGTTTAGAAAAGCCTCAACTTCTCCTCCTCACGTCCTATTGGCTCCTGCTCTTAATGAGATGCAAACTCGTTGGCATCAGTGCTTTGTGAGCGAGCATCATCTAACCCGTGGAGCTGCAGTCTCCCACTGGTTACGTAGCAGACCTAGCGTGTAGCTTGTAGCTAGCATGTAGCTAGAGTATAGCTAGCTTGCAGATCAAACACAGTTAGAGTATACATAGAGAGTGGAGAGCTTGTATCTAGCACATAGATACATAGATAGCATGTATATATCATGTAGATAGCGCTTAGCTAGACGCTATCTACGTGCTAGCTCCACGCTATCTACATGCAAGCCTAAGGCTATCAACGTGCTAGCTAAACGCAATCTACGTGCAAGCCTAACGCTATCTACGTGCTAGCCTAAGGCTATCCAAGTGCTAGCTAAAGAATATCTACCTGCTAGCCTAACGCTATCTACGTGATAGGTAGACAGCTTTGAGCTATGGTGTAAGCGATGGGTGTTCGCGTTAGGTGTTAGCGGTGGGTGTTAGCGGTGGGTGAAAACGGTGGGTGTAGGCGGTAGGTGTAGGCGGTGGGTGTAGGCGGTGGGTGTAGGCGGTGGGTGTTAGCACTGGGTGTTAGCGGTGGATGAAAACGGTGGGTGTTAGCAGTGGAGGGTTAGAGCTGGGTGTTAGCGCCGGGTGTTAGCGCCGGGGGTTAGCAGTGGAGGTTAGCGGTGGGTCCTACCCGCGACGGCCCGTGGTACAAACACCGCAGGTGGTCCCAGGACTGGGCCTGCTGGGGGTCAAGGGTCGCCTCCACGAACAGCTGGAGGACACACAACACAAAATGTTGTACTTCGTGAAACACAGCATCAGGACCGGGACCAGTCCACCACCTGGGGCTCAGCCAGGCACCGTCCCCTCGGCCCGGTCCATAGAGCGGGTTAAGGCTAAGAGAGCTGACGCCAACAGAGCTAACGGTTAGTAAATGAGAGCGTTACCTTTTTCCCATGAGCCTCCAGGCCGGGCTCTCAGAGCGATGAGGTCACGTTCGTCTGGAGGGGGGGTACAGATGAGTGTGGTGGGGGGATACAGAGGAGGAATGTCAGGACCGATCCATCCCGTCTGAATAAACAGTGTGGTCGGGGACTCTGGTCCCTCCTGTCCCTGCCTTACTCAGCGCCCAATCAGCAGCTGTCCGTGTGACCCTATCAGCCAATCAGGGGCTATGCCTGCGTTATTATATGTGTTTAATGCTAACAGTCATCTGATCCCCACCAGTGTACCGGTGGTGGTGGGGTTCAGTTTTTGGTCATTTATAATCTTTATTTATAATAATATATTTGTGTTCTTCTAGGTATCGCAGTGTTTGATGTTCTCTGTGTAGTAAATGAGTCAAGTGAAGGTATCGGGTCGGCCGTTAACATTTTAGGCACTATCGGAGGAATGTCCAATCCTGGTACCGGTATCGGACCGACCCTAATCAGGACAATGACATCGTCTGGTAGCGCTCACAGGGAGGCGGTCAAACACGAGGGGGGCTCCACCGACCTGGGCTAGAGAGGTGCTCCGGGCCCGCCTCTGGTCTGCCATGGCTCCGCCCCTTCCTCCCTGATTGGACGAGCACTTGAAGCAGCTCCACTGCTGCGGTCGCTCCGAGCCGGAGCCACTCCCACAGTCTTTGGCCTGCAGGCACTGGCACTGGTACAGGTGGCCACAGCTGGAGGCAGAAACACGCAAACACACACACGAACACACAAGGCCACCAACAATTCATTGAATCGGAATACACAATGTATCAGGATTTACAAATGTTCAGCACGGTTTCTGTCGCCATCGCAGAAACTATTTCACAGAAAACGGTTTCCATGCGACTTCAGGTAACTCCGTTTATATGAGCAATACCTAGCTCTGTAAGCAGCTAGGCAGCTCTATGTGTGTGTACGGTTTTCTGTGTGTGTGTGTGTGTGTGTGTGTGTGTGTGTGTGTGTGTGTGTGTGTGTGTGTGTGTGTGTGTGTGTGTGTGTGTGTGTGTGTGTGTGTGTTGAGCCCTCGGGTTGACCCCTGACCTGAAGATGACGATCTCCTCGGGGGGGTCGTGGCGCCTCCTGTACTGCAGCAGGCAGATGTTGCAGGTGTCCTGCCGTGGCACCAGCCCCCGCGTCACGCTGGCCCGCAGGTGGGCAAGGGACCAGTGGAGGTCGTGGTTCAGCAGGCTGGTGGTGGTCTCAAGGAGGGTCTGAGGGGGGGGGGGGGACAGAGAGGAGAGAGAGAGAGAAAGAGAAAGAGCCATAAATAAACAGGATAATTAATTTATAATGACAATAATTAATCATATACGGTGAATGTTAATCAATATTTTTTATAATGTAATTGAATGTATGTCTTCTTGCCATATTTGACCTTGTGATCTCTATTTAGCACTGACCCCTGTCCTGTCCTGGTGCGTTGACCCTGTGATTGGCTGCCCTACCAGAGGCCTCAGACTCTTAAGGCTTGTGATTGGCTGCCCTACCAAAGGCCTCAGACTCTTAAGGCGTGTGGGTTTGTGGTGGTACCTGCTCATAGTTGAAAGTGTGAGTGTGTGTGAGTGGTACCTGCTCATAGTTGAAGGTGTGAGTGTGTGTGTGTGGTGGTACCTGCTCATAGTTGAAGGTGTGAGTGGTACCTGCTCATAGTTGAAGGCGTGAGTGAGTGTGTGTGTGGTACCTGCTCATAGTTTAAGGTGTGAGTGTGTGTGTGGTACCTGCTCATAGTTGAAGGTGTCCAGCATCCCCAGGATCAGACCCTGGATCTCTGACAGCTTCCCTTTACCGTACACTGGGTCCTGAGACACACACACACACACACACACACACACACACACACACACACACACACACACACACACACACACACACACACACACACACACACACACACACGCACACACACACACAGAACCGTACACACACACACACACACACACACACACAAATACATACACACAAACACACACACAAAAGGAAATACGCACACACACAGACACACACACACACACACACACACACACACACACACACACACACACACACACACACACACACACACACACACACACACACACACACACACACACACACACACACACACACACATAAAATCAATAAGCATCCTGCCCATCCACTATAGAGGATAAAAAAGCTCCAGTATTAAGGACAAACAATGCCCAAATCCACCCTGCCGCAGATGTTATTGTTATTCTTTTTTAATTTCCTGTTTATTAAATCTTGTTATTCCCCTATCACCGGCAGAATGCAGCTGGGACTTGAATGTTCACCCAAAATAGGACTTTTAGGAAAGAGGAGCTTTCTGTAAACGATGTCGTTATTTCAGATAAACGGGCCTATCGGAGCATGTTGGAGAACTCCCGCCAGGCGGACGCAGGTGAGGGGGGAGTGGCCTAACGTACACACCTGCAGGGTCCTCTGTAACCCTTACCCTCAGTGTTATGTATGCATTAGACAGTCAACAGTATGCATTGTTATTCCCATGGCTTAGGCACCGCTCTACGGCACCGGTTAGGTGTAACTGGTAACATTGTTCGGGTGCTAGTAAATCAGAGTTAAAATGGATATCAACGTCTCGACCTGCGTTCGACACGCACATGATGCACGACGAAACGCTTCCAGAGGGAGCAAGGAACGGTACGCTCAGTCAGGGGCATGAAGTGTAAACAACAACATCTGAATAATCTAAACTGGTACTCCCTGTAAAATGGGGGTGGATTGACAGGTATCGCATGGGATAGACAGTGCAATTATATATACAACCACCAGATGGCGCCGTTTCAATTCCATTCAAAAAGCTTTATGGCACGACTATTGTTGTGAACATGCCAATGCATTACTTATCTTTATTTTTTGTACCTAATGGAAGTATGTTTTCTTTCTCTTCGAGACTTTTGTACTTTGTTAATGCTAAATAATAATAAAAATAAAGATAAAATAATTATAAATATATGCATATAGATAATATATTTATGTTTTTTTTCAATACATTGTTAGTCAAGGCGGGGCCATAATGTTGTTCAGGTGGCCGCCTTAACCATACAGTGCTGGGGGAAACACTGACAATACAAACTTAATGCTTGAACGACAAACATCAGAGAAGATGAATGACGATGGAACGAGCTGATAATCATAGAAGGAAGAGAGAGAAGAGAGAGATGGGGTTGAGGCGAGGACAGACCTTGTTGTAGGGGAAGGTCATCCACACTTTGAGGGAGGGCTTGAGCCCGATCTGAAACAGAAGAAATTGGCTTTACATTTGCTTTGATATATGTGTTTATATTATATGATATAGATGATATGTTGGTAAATACGATGGTTTCAATCACATGCCATAAAATAAGTTAAACTGACCGTCTTGGGACTTCTTGACTAACAATTCTACAATACCTAAGAAACCAGTTGCTTTTTATTTTTATCATTAATGGGGAAAAAACACCAACATGGCTTCTTTGAATGTGTGTGACGTCATACACTGAAACCATCCTTCCTAATTGAATTTGCTGCTTCTTTTTCGTTCTCCTATAGTTGCGTTATTCGGCCGCAGTTGCCCCCAAAACGTTTTAACCGGGATCATCAGTTCATGCATCCCATAATGACTTCTATTCACCGCCGACCCTGACCCAGAGCCCATACCTTGATGAGGGCGCCCATGGCCAGCAGGGAGTAGGGTGTGTTGTGGTGGTCCCTCAGGTCCGGGGGGGTTTGCAGGGGCTCGATGCAGCATACCTCCCCCCTAGAGCCGCTGAAGAGACAGCGTGAGTCGCACGACCACATGCCCATCACCCTCCTGGCAGAGGACGACCAGACCGTCAAGGCACACATGTGTTTGATACGCTCGGTCACCCTTCTTACTTAAAGCAGCACCCATTTATTTCCGTCCACTAGAGGGCAGAAGATACAATCATCCTTTCATTAACTTAAGGTTATTAGGCTAATGGTCATTTTTCATAATTCAATTAAGCGGGCCATTTATTTATTTATTAATTAGACATTTTTATCCAGAGGGAAAGTGGTTTATACGATTTCCAGTGCATTTGAGAAAAAAATTCTTTCAGGAGCAGGTTGAGATTAGGCCATTAGAAGGAGGTGTGTTGTGTAGTACTTGTGTTCTCCAGGTCATTAACATGCTGTGTGGTACTTGTTAATTGCATGTCATTAACATGTTGTGCAGTGCTTGTTAACTCCACCCCATTAAAATGTTACATGTTAGTACTTGCTGGGTGTATTTGTTTACCTGAAGGCCAACTCAAACACTGATCTGCCGCTGTCGTTGTTGTTCATTAATATCTTTGCTGACTGAAAACTTTTTTATTTAGTTGTTTGACAATTTTACATTAACATGCACTACTGGAGTATGTCCTAAAACTTTAACGAGTAGTATTTTATTGTGTACTAAAGCCTTAACAAGTAGTATTTGAGTGTGCACTAGCACCTTGACATGCAGTACTGAGTGTGTAATAGTACCTTGACATGCAGTAGTGAGTGTGTACTAGTACCTCGACATGCAGTAGGGAGTGTGTACTAGTACATTGACAAGCAGTAGTGAGTGTGTACTAGTACCTTGCCAGGCAGAAGTGAGTGTGAACTAGTACCTTGTCAGGCAGTAGTGGGAGTGTACTAGTACCTTGACATGCAGTAGTGGGTGTTTACTAGTACCTTGACATGCAGTAGTGAGTGTTCACTAGTACCTTGACATGCAGTACCGTGGTCCCAGGGGGGTGTGCGTCTGTGATGGTCCTCAGCAGCTTCCCATTGGCCAGATCCCACATGGTGATCTGAGGAACACACACTCCACTTCAGAGTGCTGTAATTTGGAAAGGATTTTGTTCTTCGTCAATATCTGTTCCATGACATCTAAGTGCATTGCTGTATAAGAAGAGAGTGTGTGTGTTTGTGTGTGTGTGTGTGTGTGTGTGTGTGTGTGTGTGTGTGTGTGTGTGTGTGTGTGTGTGTGTGTGTGTGTGTGCGCGCGCGCACGCACCTGCCCTTTTGCAAAACCACACAGCAACCGCGAGCAGTCGTGGTTGACACTGAGGGCGGACACGGCGCCAAATTCTGCCTCAACTTTTGCTCTCTGGATCGCCGGTGTGTTGCGGTGCGTTCCGTCGCTTATCAGCATTCAACATGTCTGACAGGAATCAACCATCAAATGCTGGGCCCGTGTGCCGGACTCACACTCACAACACCCACGGGAGCTCAAACGTTTCAGGAGAAAAGCCATGCAGTGGGAGCACATCAATGTGGGAACACATCAATGTGTTCCCACTGCACGCATCAACGTATCAATGGAAGAGTAACCATAAAGGGGATTCCCGTGTGGAATAAACAAATGAATAAGTAATAAGTATTAATAAATAGAACAAGGAACAAGGCAGGTGTGCAGCAGAGCAGCGAAATGAAGCAGGACAGCAGGTTAGTTCAGATGCTTATTTGTGTACCTTGTGCCAACTAGCTAGACAGATTAGAATCTCAGCTGATTGAGCTGAACAGATAGAATCTCTTTCATACAATATATTTGTTTATATTATGCATTTTTTAAATGTGTTGCTATGCCTCACCCTAGATGAGTATGAGAACCCAAATACCCCACAGACATAGCAATGTATAAAGGGTTGGTTATACACATAAAAGGGGCTAAAGAAGATGATGATGATGAATAGTCCAGGATACACACACAAGCAGCATGCACCCTCAGAGAGACCCTACCTTTTCCTGTGGGGGGCATCGAATCGAAGGCATGATGAAGAGAGAACACCATCTTTATAAACACACACCAGACAATACATCCGCCACATCGCTCACACACCAACATTTGGAAGTATTTTTTTTTACTTTTATATAACCCTTTGTAATGTAGTTCCCCTTCCTGTATACATTTCCATATTAAACTTAATGAAGTTAATTAGATAAAAAGAAAGAAAGGTTCCAAGACAGGGCTTTCAAGAACGTATGGGGATGCAGGATATGGGCCAACCTCTGCAGCCCCTATTTCCTGTTTAGTAGATTTGATCCGATACCGATACCAGTATCGGTAACCGGCTCTGTGGGCGTCTTCACCTAAGACCTGTCGAAAGACTGCCACAAACCCCACAACGACCCCAACAATGATCAACTCAAGCTGGCCGTCGTATTGTAGGGTGGCGGGGCCACCCTACAATACAAGGGAGAGTAAGTTGTGATCCAAGCCGAGATGTCCAACACCGGCACGGCCTTGATGAGGGTCAAAGTCAGTGACAGGAAAGAGGAGTGTGGCTCTGTGTTCAGTACTCCCTGTAGGTTCAACCACATCAATCAGATGGTCGTCATAAAACCAGGTTTTAAAAATCAATGCACAACAATGCACAAAAGTAGGTTACCCTCTTAAAATACGCAGCCTTAACCACGATTATGAAGTTTGTGTCATTATTTACCACCCTGCTTATCTTACGTCTTCTTTTGTACACATTACCTTATTTTTTCGAAAATAAGGCCGCATTTATTATAAGCCGGGCGGTAGAGCGGTAAAATGGGGTTGAATGTTTCAAAACACCACAAAGAAGATGCTCCGTAGTATATGCCACATCTAAGAAGGCAACACTTCCTGGCCGTGTACACGTACTGCCCAATGCTGGCATAAATCCTGAACAAAACTGTTTAATAGCCGCGGTGCCGGTCAGGCCGGCCAATGTCTAATCAGAAACCTCTAATGTGAATTAGCACACGGGCTTCACTTCGTGAAGGCATTTGGATACTAATGTGAAACTGAATGTTTCATCACTCGAACACATATCACTGAAAACTGCACCGATTTTTGCTTTGCTTAGTGTTTGCAACTCCCAGCTATAAGCCAAGATTAATTTTCTAACTTTTTTTACATTTTTATGCATATGTATAATGGGTAGTCTGGCTATTGCCAGACCAAGCTCAATCGTACATTGGTCTTGGGAAGCTACTGTCATTTTCTTCAGCACAAGAGGCGTGATCAACGGGCCTAGTTCAACTGACTCTGTCTATACGCGATTGGCTGCTGGCCGTTGCTTCCTGTCTACATTGTGTTAAACCAGCCAATAGCACCAAGGGGAAAAGGCAGCTTGGACTGGAGCCCAGTAATGGAGCTAAGTTATCAGGTGGGGGAACCCGGGGCCACTAATAACCTGATCCTTTCGAACTTTTCTTATTTAGCTTACTAATTATGGGAAGCAGAAAATTGCACTGGTTTCAAATGTAAGTAAAAATACATCCCAAAATTCTGAATATCAACCTGAAGGATATAATGTATTGCTTGATTTTGTTATCCTTAATATGAAAATCGTTTCCCTGTGGGAAATTCTTTTGGCAAATCTTGCCCTCAAAATTGCCCTCTGATGAAAAAACAGAAACCTGGAGATTGGTTTACTGCAGAGATGATTTCATACAATGAATTCATTAACACTATCATCAACTGTTGAAAGATTTTCTGGTGATTACAACAATGATGGTATCATGCTAATCCTAAACGTTAATGATGCCAATTGAATGGGTCCAGGTTATAGCGTTTCATTCAAAGGTATTGTGGCGGGAACACTGATCCTTCCCTCCGTTTGAAGGCCGAAGTAGAAAGAGCAGAGCTTGCGGCGTGCGTCGCGTTGAAGTAAAAGTAGGCTGGAAACTCGAATACCTTGTAGCATTGTTAACTTCGGACAGCCAATGTCTCTCAAAACAAGCATCGGATGAAATCCTTGTCAGTGTTCACAAGGCCACTGAATACAGATGTTGCCATTCCCCAACCCCCTTTTTCTGGAACAAGTTCTAAGGCCCATAATCAAAGGGATTGAATTCAGAAGCAGATGCAATCTCTGCAACTCAGTCTCCATTTGAAGTCCAATCGGAGCGCTCGGCCACAACCTTCTGCTGAAGACAGTGACTTATCTTCTGGAAACATGACCAAGTTATTGCAAAGAACTAATTGAATGGACACAACAACTTAAACAGCAACAGCATGCTACCTCTGTACCCCACAGAGAGATTGTTGTTTTTGGAGACCTCCTGCAACATACATCCTTCATCAGAGCATTTGAGGACCGCTGAAGGACAACACAAGTAACAAAGGGATGCCTGTGTTTTAAGAAACAAGAGTTCCTTCGGTTCTGGAACACGAAACAAGAAAATGTAGAAGAAGTTCCAGGGAGAATATGCAAATTTCATAGACAAAACACGGTACAGGGAAATGGATTCCATTCTCTTGCTGATTAGAGACAAAGATTGCATGGTCTTTGTTGAGTGAGGTATTTTGTTTACAATGTCACCAAATTTGTTATCCGCTTGAAGTATGCTTACCGCATCGGAACAATTGACAACGACTTCTTGGGTTGAAACAAATTATACAAAGTTCCGAGAAGAATATAACAATTTCATGCAGGATGTAATTAATTATAAATCATTAGTACCATTTAATTCATTTCTTAATATCCCCAGCTGAAATGTGAGGAAAGGTGTATTGCACAATACCTTTGGTTATAGATTGTCAAGATTTGAAAAAACTACAACCTAAAGTATCGTACAATTGCACGTTGCCTGGACAAGTAGAACACATTGTGCAATCTCTCTAAATGATGAATAACAACTCCTTAAAGAATAAGAGAGAGGGCATGGGAGGGAAGGTCCCCCCCCCCCATGTTTTCACATGAGGCGGGGTATTACACTGCAGAGATGAGCCACATTTGTTCACTTAACATTTCAGAATCATTGTTTGGAAGAGGTTTTAATGATGGGATTATGTTTGAACGATCCCCTTTAACCAAGAAGTTTACAAGAAGTATAACCAGCCTAATCAACCGCTCTCTTTCATCCATGCAAAAAAACAACAATTTTGACCTTTTATAAGTTTTGAAACAGACACCCGACAACACATCTGCTCCATCGCTGTTTTTCAACTTTGGGATGGGGATGGGGATGCAGGAACTGGCCAACCTCGGCAGCATATTTCCTGTATAGTAAGGTTGTTCCGATACCGATCAGAATCGCCATTCCTCAGACACTGTCAAAAATGCAGTGTTGGCGAATTTGCGAGTCTATGCACCAATTCCGATCACATAACTAGCTCATTCACTACACAGGCTGAGAAAATCGGAGGAGGAGCGATAGTGAAGTTAGGCCAGTTCTTGATTCCCTGAGTGAATAAAACCTGTTGAGTTGACTGATAGTTGACTGATACCCGTTCAGAGCACCACTCTTCAGCAACACCTCGCTGCCTTCCTCATCGACGCTGAAAAGGGTAAAAAAAATATCTCTCGCATTACTATCGGCAAAAAGTTATATTTACATCCCAAATTCAAAAAAAATTTAACGGCGTTAAATTTTTTATCGCGCGATTAACGCAATTATTTTATAAAAAAAAAAAAAAAAAACTTTTTTTTTTTTTTTTTTTCTTTGGCTCAAAACAAAGAAGCAGTAGCCTGACTGCTATGTTCAAATGACATTTGTTCAAAGCAGTCGTTTAATTGCACTATAGGCTCTTTTTTTGCATCGTCCTGTTTTGATCAGTGTATATGCCAATGTTGTTATCAATAAAAAATCATTTGAACAAGGCAAGCCGATGCACTTCACCATGTTGATAAGAGAATTAAAATGAGAAGAATTATGGGACAAAAAAATCAAGGGATATTTAGCATAGAAAAATAATTTGCGATTAATCGCGATTAATTAGAGTTAACTATGACATTAATGCGATTAATCACGATTAAATATTTTAATCGCTTGACAGCTCTACTCTTAATGCATACTGATGTTATGTCTTTGACACATATAAGATATATCCACGCTTTTAGGCCATCCTTAAAAATATACCGACTGGCCGGTTGTAAACTTGCGGCAAGCAAATCAGAGGCAGAGTTGGCAGGTGTTGTTCACACATATTCGAAAGCACGTATCGATTCTCGAGTCAACAGTGAGAAACAGGAATGGTGAGCCCAAATAATCCAAAAGAGATTAATTGAACAAGCTAACCAATAGACTGTTAGCCTGCTATATTCTAATCCAACCCGGTCTCACGAAAAGACGTGACACTGTCACGTTATTTAATCTATTGAAACGTGATCAGGAACACGTATTTTAAAAATTTTCGTGTCAAAAAGCACAATTTTCACGAGCACGAGAATTCCCCCAGGCCGTGGTGCAAACAATATTATTCACGAGTTATAATCAAGCCCAACACATCAATATTAGTGACAACCCATTAAATACGATATCATTTCTAGAGGTCATGGCAACGTCCGCTCGCGACACTGGACTTGCGAGGCGTCGATGCGGACTTTCATTACATAGCCAAAAACAAGACAATAGATGGCTAGATAAAATAAACATTAAGACATACAGCGCACCTGAATTTAATATATCCGTGAATTGTCACAATTTCTCAGAATCAAAGGTGAAAGTAGAAACGGGGGGCCAAAAGATGTCATATTGTTAGTTATCACAGACAATTTTTAACAATAAATGTTCTGTACGGGACTTTAGGGGGAACGCTCCCGGACAGAACCTTAGTTTGGAAATTGTGCTTTTTGACACGAAAAAAATTAAAATACGTGTTCCTGATCACGTTTCAATAGATTAAATAACGTGACAGTGTCACGTCTTTTCGTGAGACCGGGTTGTCTAATCGTGACCAAGGGCTTTCATAGCTGATATCACTCTCAATCATCCTCTCTCTCTCTCTCTCTCTCTCTCTCTCTCTCTCTCTCTCTCTCTCTCTCTCTCTCTCTCTCTATATATAGATATATCTATCTAGATATAGATCTACATCTATATATCCTTTCCAACTAAAATGTTTCCAATGTACATTTCTACATGCAATGTAGCAGCTCTCATTGATTAGAGTGGGAGCGTTTCCTTACGGCTCGACTTAAGGCGAGTGGTGTTACAACAACTCCTTAAACAACCAGAGAGAGGGCTTGGAAGCCCAGAGGGGATATTACACTGCTTACTGTGTTTACTTAAAATTTCAGAATCAAAGTGCAAGAGGTTTTAATGATGACCTAGAAGTTTATTAGAAGTTTGTGATTGAAGTGATTGGAGCCTATCTGCTCTGTTTCCAACAGCAAAGCAGAGACCATGGCTGGCATCTACCCACAGTAAGTCCACCATTGGTTCATTTAAATGCAGAACACACAGGAAGTACAACCCTCTCATTTTCAGCAGATTCTTCTGCTGATGTTTGAGTGATCCCCTTTGAGGAAGTAATTTATTCGAAGGTTAAAGAGAATGGAGCCTAACCAACTGCTCTGTTTCATCCAGGCTAGAAAACCTTGTCCGTGGCTGCTACGTGGAGTTAGTAAACTCCTGTGATACCGTCACCCTCACTAACCCACAGTAAGCCTGTCATTTGTTCAATTATTTGCCAGACACACAAACAGGGAGTACAACTCTCAGATTATATATTTTAGGGACAGGAGAGTAATGGGGCTTGGATCCCAGCCATAAAGGTGCTGGGTTCAATTCCCCATGTCGTCAGTTGGCATCTTCGACCAAGATGCCCGCTAACCCCTACCTGCGCCTTAATGACAGGTTTCTAAAACTCATTTGAATTCCTTTTGGATAAAGCGTCAAAGCGTCTATAAAGCAAATTTATTAAACCATACTTAGGCTATCATAGTTCATGTTTTCTTACCCCATCAGTGTGTTCAATTTGGGGACAATAGGTTACATAGTTATCAATAGTTATTCCTATCTTCAGGTTGTACATCGAAAGAGGGCGTTGCAGTGTCCCCCTGGCCCTCAACCTGGGACCGAAATCCAGCAAAATGGCTACATTCGTCAAGACCAGCGGCACGGCCACCGGTGCGGTGGGCGTCCTTACCTACGACCTGGTGAAAGCCGAAGCGCAGAGCAACGCCCGTAATATTCAACTCAAGCTGGCCGTCATGTACTCTGTGCCCTTTAACCGTAACAGTTATACAAACTGGTTTGCCATTGGCCTCATGAATAGCCAAACTAACTGCTGCAAAGAGCTCTACTCCCGTATGTACTACAATGAAGTAGTACATTATGGTGATTTTGTCCGTGCCAAAGGGGGTGGCAGCAGCCTACAAAAAGAGAGAGACCATGTTGTGGTCCAAGCCAGCATGTCCAACACCGGCACGGCCATGCTGAGGGTTGAAGTCACTGAAAAATAGAGCAGGGCGGTTAATCAATTTTTATTCATAATTCGAATTGATGGTCTAGGACGATCTTTTTAAATAAAAATCTATAAAAAAATAAATAAAGATAAAATTTAACTTTTTTATTTTTTATCAAGTGCAGTGATTTTAATCTGGTATTTACAGTAGCACCACCACTTCCTTCTCTGAGGTCCCGTGGTCCATAGTAACGCCCCCTCCTCTTTAGAAAAAGTAAAATATCAACATGGCAGAATGCGCTGATAAAAGTGAGTATGTAGAGATTGCCTAAAGTCTGTGGCAACCAAACTGAAGCATGCAGCAGAGTAGGAGATGTGTGTTATTTATTTTGCTTTTGTTAATCATTGTTATTCTTCAAATACAATCCAAACTTATAAAACGGGTTTAGTTGGAAAAAATCTGAGATACATTTTTTAGGCCAAATCGCCCAGCCCTAGTGACAACAAAGAGAAGAAGGATGGCCCTGTGTGAATACCCCCTGTAGACTAAACTATATCAATCAGATGGTCGTCATTCATTAAAGCCTTGACCATGATAATTAAGTGTTGTGTCATTCATTACACGTATCTAATGCCTCGTTTCCACCGAGCAGTGCGGTACGGTTCGGTGCGGTTAGATTATATTGGCGCTTTCTCCTCTAAAACTTGGGCAGGGTCCCAAAAATAAGCAGGCTGAGCCATGCTGAGCTGCGCTGAACCACGCTGAGCCTCCTATTTTCGGTACTCCTCCATTGGGGTACCAAGTAGGGATGGGGATCGAAACCCGGTTCTGTCAAGGCACTTTTTTCAAAACCCGAAAATCATTAACGTTTGGGCTTATCGATACCACTATCGAGTCCCTGCGTTCATTTATAAAAAGATTAGTCCCCTAGGTCCTGTAACGTAATGTTCTGTCCCCCGAGTCGCGTCACGGCATTTAAATCAAATCAATGCAATCACTGCAGCGTGTCCACCAATGTTTTTGAATGGAATTGTAAGCAAACAGGTATTACAAGTCTGGCAGTTAACTTTGCTCACGAGGATGGCTGAACGGGCGAAAAGGGCAAAAATCATTTCTGTAAAGGGAGGAACACAACCTCAATTGCCAAGGACATTAGCATTGTGCATCAAATAAAGACCAAATGCAGTACCTTCGACTGTCCGAGTTGAAAAGTATCCTCCTTCTCCTGTCACACCACAGACGGGCCCGTCTTAATCATCCACTCAAAGAACGAGCCGTAATCGCACACACAGACATTGTCGCTAGCCCCGTCAGTTAAAAATACTAATCCAATTGTGAAATCGATGTTTTAATCGGCATCATACAAGCTAGTTATCTTAAAAAGTAAATAAAGATTCAGATGTGCTGCGTGATGATGTGTTGAGGTTAGCTCCATAGGCGTCGATTATGCTGGGGACGCTGGGGACACGTCCCCACCAGATTTCGTCAAGATTAGTTTTGTACCCACCACTTGTAAAAAGATTAAAAATAATCGAGTTGAATTGTTATGGATTATTACACGGGTCTTCTCAATGCCGTGAAACGCTCCGTTCACTTGCATGGGCTCTTCACAACTTCCGGCGGTGAATTATATTTCATAATTCACCGTTGCTAAGTATAATTCACCGCTGTCAAGGATGCCGTGTTCTTTAGAAAAGGTACTCGAATCAGGATTGCTTTTAACTCACTTTATTCGGTAAAAGTTTAGTCTAGTCTCTATGAAGCAAAAGGAGGGGAATTGTATAGGCACGCGTGGAGATATACTTAGTAGGGCATCTGAAGGATGCGTTACCTGGAGTGTTCTGGCCCCCTGGGCTATGTGTTGTGACTTTAATACTGGGCAGGCGTGGGCTCAGTTATGTGCTCTGATTGGCTAAGCATGGCTCTGAATTCCCGCCTCCTGGATATCCGTATGTGTACTCTGTGCTGATCCCTTGCGGCTAGGTGTTGGCATTGCAACTTGGTTTGTGCCTTGGTGCTGACCTCTTGTGGCTTTGTGCGGGAATTACACTTGTTTTTGTGGCCTAGAGCTTCTGGGTCTCTCGAACATCTTGACTGCTTGTATCTCTAGAATTGACACATGATGAATGGCTTCCTGTATGAGCCCTCCCTAAGATGAGAAAGAAGCCTCTTTTATTGGTAAGGGCATATGTGGCTTGTTGGTATGAATGTGTGAATTATGTCACAAGGAAAGCAAAGGACTTTTGCCACTAATGAAGTCTTTGGTATCATTCCTGAAGTAGTCCGGTAACTTTTTAACCCCAGCGTCTTCGGTTGCTAAGCGACGTCAACATCATTGGAGGACTATTTCTCTGCTGATCAACACTCGAATGCTGGTAACAAATAAATTGTAAAAAGACACACCATGGGAAGTTATTTCTTCGTTTTGGCAAGTAGCCGTGTAACAAGCGGGGTAATGTATAGAACGTCGCAAAAGAAGCCCCTTCAGGGCGAAGCAAGACCCCTTCGCTGCGTCGGTGTCCTGTTCGCCCTGTCGGGACTTATTTTCCCGATAATGGAAAATAATTATCAGGAAAATATGGGAAACCGGGAAACAATAGCGTTGCCACATTCGTCAAGACCAGCGGCAGGCTGGTCATCTTCACGACCTGTCAAATGCCAACGACACAAAAGCTGCCAAAACAACCATCTCAAGCTGGCTGTCCTGTTCTCTGTGCCCTTTAACCGTAACTTCTATAAGAACTTGTTTTCTATTGGCCTCTTTAAAAGCACGATCAAGCGCGACCACGATAACTACCTCCTCATGTACTACGGACATGATTCTCGCTTTGTCCATGACATGGGGCAAGGCTGCAGCTAACAACAAGAAAAAACATGTTGCGATCCAACACTGGCACGGCCATGCTGAGGGTTGAAGTCAGTGACAACCAAGAGAAGGTTCGCTCTGTGTGAAGACCCCCTGTAGTTTCAACCACATCAATCAGATGGCCTTTTACACGTACTGCCCACTGCTGGCGTAAATCCTGAACAAAACGGTTGAATAGCCGCGTTGCCGGTCAACTACTCGGGGAGTAAGTGTTTGTAAGAAAGTGTAATTGTTTTTAAATTTTTGAAGGTTTTATCCTTTTTATGCATCTCCTGAACTTTGAGGTGCAAGTGTGTGCTGAAGGAGGGAGGCACTGGTTTGGTTTCACCACAATCAAAGCAAAGTCATTTGGTTTGCACAGTTGACAAACGTATTCATCAAGTATGCAGACTGCACCAGAACAAAGAACTTCTTGGGTTGAAACGAAGATTGTAACAAAGGTTGCAAAAAAAGATAAGAAGTTCCCAGGAAGAATACAAAGATTTCATGCTGGATGTAATTAATGATTAAATCGTAAAAGTGATTTATTTATTAATATCACCGAACCAGCTGAAAGGTGAGGAAAGGTGAGGTAGGAGGAGCGATACTGAAGCTAGGCCAATGAGAGGCAGCGATGGGTGGGAGATAAGGTGGGCATCACCAGGTCTTTATTACCTGTATATACCTGTATATACCTGTGTATAGTATACCTGTGTATAAAACCTCAGGTTGGTGACAGGTCCAGCACAAGTTGACTTGTACCCGTTCAGAGCACCACTCTTCAGCCCCACCTCGCTTCCTTCCTCATCGTCGCTTCGTCTTTTTTTAGACACTAAAAAGGGTAAGATCTTGGCAAACCTTTTTTTTTCTCTCCCTCAATCTGCTGGTCTCCTAACAATCTGCTAATGAAGGGCGGGCGTAGTGGATGGTCTCAGCTGGTTCCTCCCCCTCCCTAGCCGAGGTCAGACCAGGAACCCCTCCACCCATCCTGGGGAGAGCTCTGCCGTCGCCCCCGCCCCCCCCATCACATTTTATTTGTATAGCCCTTAATCACAGGTCCAGTCTCAAAGGGCTAGACAGTGTTACGTATTTTTAAGAACACAAGCTATATTTCCCTCACTTAACCACTAGGGAGTAGGACCATACATATAAGCCGTAAATACTATACATAGCCACAAGGGGAGCAAGACCTTACTTAAGGCTGCAATAAATACTTTAGCCACAGAAGGCAGCACCACAGACCAGGCGAGAAAGCCGAGGGTTACCTCACATCGGCTCCTCCCACTACTTCCGGACCGCGCTGTTCAGACCATAACAGACCTACAGATCGAGCATGTCTTCAGAATCTTCTTGGCAGCTATTAGACATACATGGGTTAATGCTTTTGATCAGCTAGGAGACAATCGCACGTGCTTAGATACATCTTCAATCTCTCTTTGCTTCAGAGTATCATTTTACCATACCGAAAATACTTTATACCAAATAAAGTCTCTTTAAAGCTATTCCTTTGGATTCGATCACTTTCCTTGAAGAACTCAGCAACAGGCAATGTGTTTATGACCCCCCCCCCTGACCATAGCCCCCCAGATGGCCAGAAAAATCTCCCCTTAATAGTGAGGAAGAGATCATGAGAAGGAACCCAGAGTGGGGGATCCCTCCTTCCAGGGATGCTCAGGAGTGCAATGGGGGCCATCATTGACATTCATACATACTGGGGTGCTGGCTGGTTAACCGAAAGGAGAGTCCAGGCATTCAGTTGTAGTCACTGCAAAATCGACTCACAAGTGAGGTTTGGGCCCATCAGATTCTTCAACCTGACCTGGAGTAGAGGCACAAAGCGGTGCTAGCACGGCCCGAGGTGAATGGACTTCATTCATACAGCGCTTTTCTAACCACTTGACACTCAGCTAGGAGGAGCTGGGGATAGAGCTACCGACCTTCCGGTTACCAGCCAACCCTCTCTACCTCCTCAGCCACATGTCTCACGGTCGACTCGTCAGCATGTTCAGACCAATCCACCGAGATACAGACAGGAAGTCAAACAATAAGAGTCTTCCTCTCCAGATTGTTTTTGTCCGGAATTCGGATGATGCAAGACCGTGGATGAACTCGCAACTGAAGCCCGGCCGCGTGGCCACACTGGTGTCAGACTCCCAGCCTGGGCTTCGGCACTTCATTGAGGTAGACCCCAGACAGACATGCTGATGCAGACAGACTGATCAACCTACCTGCCACTCCCCCCTGTAAAGTCAGTAAGGGGTCGATTGTGGAGTGTAACAAAATTTACACATTCCTACCAACAGGCCACATATGCCCTTGCCGATTAAAAGAGGCTTCTTTTTCCACGTTAAGGAGGGATCCGGAGACTATGGAGGCATCCAGCTCATATAGGAGGCCATTCATCATGTGTCAATTCTAGAGATACGAGCGGTCAAGGTGTTCGAGAGACCCAGATGCTCAAGTCCACAAGAACAAGTGTAATTCCCGCACATAGCCACAAACCAAGTTGCAATGCCAACACATAGCCGCAAGGGACAGCATAAAGACACATACGGGTATCCAGGGGGGCGGGAGCTCAGCGCCATGCTTAGCCACTCAGAGCACATAACTGAGTCCACGCCTGCCCAGTAGATAAGTCACAACACATAGCCCAGGGGGCTAGAACGCTCCAGGTAACGCATCTTTCAGATGCCCTACTAAGTGTATCTCCACGCGTGCCCATACGATTCCTCCTCCTCCTTTGCTTCAGAGACTAGTCCAAAACGTTACCAAATAAAGTGAGTTAAAGCGATCCTGACTCGGCAGACTTTTTTCCAGAAGAACACGGCAGGAGTGCCTCGAGGGGGCAAATCAACATCACCCCTGCTGCTGGAGAGGTTGAGTTACGTTCAAAACAACCAAATCATCGGAGCTGCTCCCACCAGGAAGGGAGATGTTGAGACATGTTTGGCAGATTCAGGTTTATTGGCTGATGCGTGTAAAACAAGTGGAGATGCCAAGCATATTACTAAATATTATTTACAAAATCTGAAATGAACTAGTGAACTTGAACAATAACGAAAACATATTAAACCAATGATATTTTTTATGATATTTTATTTAATAATCCCTTTTTACAGATTTTTAAGTATTAAGTAAATAAGAATCATTAAGTCTTTTCCATGTTATCTGCAGATGCTGATACATGACACAGAAAAACATCTATCAACAATAAAACACTTTAGTGTTCCGAACAAGTTGTTTTCCATCAACAAATGCACTCATTGAGTACAAAAACTCGAAAAAAATCTCTCTCCCTCTGAACCAGACAGGGTCATCCCTGGGTTATTTATACATGAGCAGAGTGACTAGTTCATCAGCTGGTGAACCAGCCCACCACACTGCTGATTACTGCTAGTACTACTATGTGTACAGGAGACGTATTCTCTGTACTACTCATACTCTGTGTACGGCTAGTACTACTGTATGTATGCAGGGAGAAGTATTATGTGTACTGCTGTAAGTCTGTGTACTGCTTGAACTACTGAGCGTATAAAGGGAGATGTATTCCGTGTACTGCTAGTACTATGTGTACTTCTACTACTGTATGTGTACAGGGAGAAGTATTCTGTGTACTGCTATAACTCTGTGTTAGAGCAGTAGGATTGTATGTACTGGTCGTACTGGTTTTAGTTCTGGTGGTTTGTCCTGGCCTTCTGGCTGCCCTCCGAATCGACAAAGGCTGCAAAGTATTCTGGACCTCAAGCGAAGCCGTTTCCTAGTCGGACCGACCACGTTTAGGTCACATCACATTCCCCGATCTTGGATTACTTTCTATCTAACGTTTTGGTTTGGTTGTTTCCTGACGGCTCCATGCAGCAGGGAGCTGAACACTGGAGCCCCTCAGAGCCCCACTCTACTCCTCCACCGCCGGCGGGGGGCACAGCTTCAGCTTGAAGTCCTCGCTGTGGAACACACTTCCTGTGCCCTGGGGGGCAGGATGCAGAAGCCCCGCCTTCTCGTTGCCATGGCAATGCGTGAGCTCCGAGAGGATCGCCAGCTGGTGGGGGGGGGGAAACAAGAACACTGGAGTGTTTAGAAAACCCTCAACTTCTCCTCCTCACGTCCTATTGGCTCCTGCTATTAATGAGATGCAGACTCGTTGTCATCAGAGCTCTGTGAGCGAGCATCAACTAACCCGAGGAACTGCAGTCTCCCACTGGTTACATAGCAGACCTAGCGTGTAGCTTGTAGCTAGCATGTAGCTAGAGTATAGCTAGCTTGCATATCAAACACAGCTAGAATATACATAGAGAGTGGAGAGCTTGTATCTAGCACATAGACACATAGCATTTATATATCATGTAGATAGCGTTTAGCTAGACGCTATCTACGTGCTAGCTTAACGCTATCTACATGCAAGCCTAAGGCTATTGATCTGCTAGCTAAACGCAATCTACGTGCAAGCCTAAGGCTATCAATTTGCTAGCTAAATGCAATCTACGTGCAAGCCTAACGCTATCTAGGTGCTAGCCTAAGGCTATCCAAGTGCTAGCTAAAGAATATCTACCTGCTAGCCTAACGCTATCTATGTGATAGGTAGACAGCTTTGAGCTATGGTGTAAGCGATGGGTGTTAGCGTTGGGTGTAGGCGGTGGGTGTAGGCGGTGGGTATTAGCGCGGTGGCCGTTAGCGGTGGGTGTTAGCGGTGGGGGTTAGCGGTGGGTCCTACCCGCGACGGCCCGTGGTACAAACACCGCAGGTGGTCCCAGGACTGGGCCTGCTGGGGGTCAAGGGTCGCCTCCACGAACAGCTGGAGGACACACAACACAAAATGTTGTACTGCGTGAAACACAGCATCAGGACCGGGACCAGTCCACAACCTGGGGCTCAGCCAGGCACCGTCCCCTCGGCCCGGTCCAAAGAGTGGGTTAAGGCTAACAGAGCTAACGGTTAGTAAATGAGAGCGTTACCTTTTTCCCATGAGCCTCCAGGCCGGGCTCTCGGAGCGATGAGGTCACGTTCGTCTGGAGAGGGGGGATGAGTGTGGGGGGGGGATACAGAGGAGGCAATGTCAGGACCGATCCATGCCCTCTGAATAAACAGTGTGGTCGGGGACTCTGGTCCCTCCTGTCCCTGCCTTACTCAGCGCCCAATCAGCAGCTGACGTGTGACCCTATCAGCCAATCAGAGGCTATGCCTGCGTTATTAGATGTGTTTAATGCCTAGTGTTTGATGTTCTCTGTGTAGGAAATGAGTCAAGTGAAGGTATCGGATCGGCCGTTAACATTTTAGGCAGAATCGGTGGAATGTCCAATCCTGGTACCGGTATCGGACCGACCCTAATCAGGACAATGACATCGTCTGGTAGCGCTCACAGGAAGGCGCTCAAACACGAGGGGGTCTCCACCGACCTGGGCTAGAGAGGTGCTCCGGGCCCGCCTCTGGTCTGCCATGGCTCCGCCCCTTCCTCCCTGATTGGACGAGCACTTGAAGCAGCTCCACTGCTGCGGTCGCTCCGAGCCGGAGCCACTCCCACAGTCTTTGGCCTGCAGGCACTGGCAGTGGTACAGGTGGCCACAGCTGGAGGCAGAAACACGCAAACACACACAAACACACAAGGCCACCAACAATTCATTGAATCGGAATACACAATGTATCAGGATTTACAAATGTTCAGCACGGTTTCTGTCGCCATCGCAGAAACTATTTCACAGAAAACGGTTTCCATGCGACTTCAGGTAACTCCATTTATTTGAGCAATACCTAGCTCTGTAAGCAGCTAGGCAGCTCTATGTGTGTGTGTGTGTGTGTGTGTGTGTGTGTGTGTGTGTGTGTGTGTGTGTGTGTGTGTGTGTGTGTGTGTGTGTGTGTGTGTGTGTGTGTGTGTGTGCTGAGCCCTCGGGTTGACCCCTGACCTGAAGATGACGATCTCCTCGGGGGGGTCGTGGCGCCTCCTGTACTGCAGCAGGCAGATGTTGCAGGTGTCCTGCCGCGGCACCAGCCCCCGCGTCACGCTGGCCCGCAGGTGGGCCAGGGACCAGTGGAGGTCGTGGTTCAGCAGGCTGGTGGTGGTCTCAAGGAGGGTCTGGGGGGGGGGGGGGGGGGGAGTCGGGTGACAGAGAGGAGAGAAGAGAGGAGAGAAAGAAACACATACGTAAACAGAATGATTTGAATTCATGTACAGTGACAATAATTAATCATGTAAGGTGAATGTTAATCAATGTTTAAACTCAACTCTACTTATTATATTTTTTGCATATTCATATATTTGAAATTGTGATCTCTGTTTAGCACTGATCCCTGTCCTGTCCTGGTGCGTTGACCTTGTGATTGGCTGCCCTACCTAAGGCCTCAGACTCTCAAGGCTTGTGATTGGCTGCCCTACCTAAGGCCTCAGACTCTCAAGGCTTGTGATTGGCTGCCCTACCTGAGGCCTCAGACTCTCAAGGCGTGCGAGTGTGTGTGTGGTACCTGCTCATAGTTGAAGGTGTGTGTGTGTGTGGTGGTACCTGCTCATAGTTGAAGGTGTGAGTGTGTGTGTGTACCTGCTCATAGTTGAAGGTGTCCAGCATCCCCAGGATCAGACCCTGGATCTCTGACAGCTTCCCTTTACCGTACACTGGGTCCTGAGACACACACACACACACACAAATACGTACACACACAACCGTACATACATCCACAAATAAAATGAATAAGCATCCTGCCCATCCACTATAGAGGATAAAAAAGCTCCAGTATTAAGGACAAAAAATCCCCAAATCCACCCTGCCGCAGATGTTATTGTTATTCTTTTTTAATTTCCTGTTTATTAAATCTTGTTATTCTCCTCCCCTATCACCGGCAGAATGCAGATGGGACTTGAATGTTCACCCAAAAATAGGACTTTTAGGAAAGGGGAGCTTTCTGTAGACGACGGTTTTATTTCAGATAAACGGGCCTATCGGAGCATGTTGAAGACCTCCCGCCAGGCGGACGCAGGTGAGGGGGGAGTGGCCTAACGTACACACCTGCAGGATCCTTTGGATGATGTCGGGCAGCGGGATGAAGCTGCTCATGGCGTTCAGGACCTTCATGGTCAGCTCCTTCAGCGCTGAGCCACACACAACACAACACAGAGGTCAATACACACTGTGTGTGTGTGTGTGTGTGTGTGTGTGTGTGTGTGTGTGTGTGTGTGTGTGTGTGTGTGTGTGTGTGTGTGTGTGTGTGTGTGTGTGTGTGTGTACCTTCAGAAGTATGGTTAGTGTTGGGTCCTCTCAGGAGCTTCTGAGGAGCCATCATGGCCTCCAGCAGAGGAAACCACAACACCTGGAGGAGAGACGGTTACCATGGTTACTACAACAACCAGCACAACACCTGCAGGAGCGAGGATAAACATGGTTACTACAAAAATCTCCAATACAATTGTAGAAGAGATAGTTACCACGGTTACTACAACAACCTCCACAACATCTTTGGAGAGACTGTTGCCATGGTTACCACAAGAACCACACCACAGACAGTGACCATGGCTAATACTACAACAAGATAATTACCAGAGACACCAACACCTTGAGTAAGACATTTCCATGGATACAACAACCCCATCCCCTTGGGGAGAGGCGGTTCCCACTGCAGGCACCAGGTGTGTGGACCCTGACCTCTGACCTCTCTCCTCCAGGCACCAGGTGTGTGGACCCTGACCTCTGACCTCTCTCCTACAGGCACCAGGTGAGTGGACCCTGACCTCTGACCTCTCTCCTACAGGCACCAGGTGTGTGGTCCCTGGGCTGACCTATGACCTCTGACCTCACACCTCTCTCTGCTGCTGGTTCAGGTTCTGGGAGTTCCGTTGGCACAGGGCGATGATGTCATCCAGAGAGCTCTCCAGGCCCTCCAATGGCACGCTGCCGTCCTTGGCCCCGCCTCCGTCTCCCTCGGCCACGCCCCCATCCCTGGTGATGGACTCCAGGATTCTCTTCAACTTCTGTTCGGACGGAAGGGACGAGATGATGTGTGATTTAATTCATTTATATGATATAAACTATATACTATAGACCGTATAATCTATACTATATCGCTACAGTGATGAGGATGAGGACGTACGGTGAGCAGCACGGTGAAGGCCCCGTGGGCGTCGCCCTTCTTCTCCAGCAGGTAGGAGGTGGCCTCACTGTGACCGTACTGCTCTGTCATCTGGAGACACACACACACACACAGGGGAGAGAGAGACAGGCAGGAGGGAGAGACACACACACAGGGGAGAGAGACAGGCAGGAGAGAGAGAGACACACACAGGGGAGAGAGAGACAGGCAGGAGGGAGAGACAGACACACAGGGGAGAGAGACAGGCAGGAGGGAGAGACACACACAGGGGAGAGAGAGACAGGCAGGAGAGAGACACACACACAGGGGAGAGAGAGACAGGCAAGAGAGAGAGAAACACACACAGGGGAGAGAGAGACAGCCAGGAGAGAGAGACAGACACACAGGAGAGAGACACACACACAGGGGAGAGAGAGACAGGCAGGAGAGAGAGACACACACAGGGGAGAGAGAGACAGCCAGGAGAGAGAGAGACACACACAGGAGAGAGAGACAGGCAGGAGAGAGAGACACACACACACAGGGGAGAGAGAGACAGGCAGGAGGGAGAGACACACACACAGGGGAGAGAGAGACAGGCAGGAGGGAGAGACACACACACAGGGGAGAGAGAGACTGGCAGGAGGGAGAGACACACACACACAGGGGAGAGAGAGACAGGCAGGAGGGAGAGAGACACACACAGGGGAGAGAGAGACAGGCAGGAGAGAGACACACACACAGGGGAGAGAGAGACAGGCAGGAGAGAGAGACACACACAGGGGAGAGAGAGACACACACACACAGGGGAGAGAGAGACAGGCAGGAGAGAGAGACAGACACACAGGGAAGAGAGACACACACACAAGGGAGAGAGACAGGCAGGAGAGAGAGACAGACACACAGGGGAGAGAGACACACACACACCGGGGAGAGAGAGACAGGCAGGAGAGAGAGACACACACACAGGGGAGAGAGAGACAGGCAGGAGGGAGAGACACACACACAGGGGAGAGAGAGACACACACAGGGGAGAGAGAGACAGGCAGCAGAGAGAGACAGACACACAGGAGAGAGACACACACAAACACAGACAGGGGAGAGAGAGACAGGCAGGAGAGAGAGACACACACATAGGGGAGAGAGAGACAGGCAGGAGAGAGAGACACACACACACAGGGGAGAGAGACAGGCAGGAGAGAGAGACATACACACAGGAGAGAGAGAGAGACACAAACACAGGAGGGGATAGAGAGACAGACAGAATAGAAAGAGAGACACACAGGAGAGAGAGACAGACAGGATAGAGAGAAAGAAAAACTGACAGGATATACAGACACACGTGCGTCCACAGGGAAGGAGACAGATGATGAGAACGTTAACAAAAAGCTCCAATAAAACACCATCACTTTAAACTTAGTTATAGTAGTTATTCAGTCACAAAATATGTTAATCTTTCAAGGTTCATGGGTGACCACACCCCCCCGGCCCCCTGACCACACCCCTCTGGTCCCCTGACCACACCCCCCCAGCCCCCTGACCACACCCCCCTGGTCCCCAGACCACACCCCCCCCAGCACCCTGACCACACTCCCCCGGCCCCCAGACCACACCCCCCCGGCCCCCTGACCACACCCCCCTGGTCCCCAGACCACACCCCCCAGCCCCCTGACCACACCCCCCCCCGGCCCCCTGACCACAAACCCCCGGCCCCCTGACCACACCCCCCTGGTCCCCAGACCACGCCCCTCTGGTCCCTTGACCACAGCCCCCTGACCACACCCCTCTGGTCCCCCGACCACACACCCCTGGCCCCCTAACCACACGCCTCTGGTCCTCTGACCACACCCCTCTGGTCCCCTGACCACACCCCTCTGGTCCTCTGACCACACCCCTCTGGTCCCCTGACCACACCCCCCTGGCCCCCTGACCACACCCCTCTGGTCCCCAGACCACGCCCACCTGGCCCCCTGACCACACCCCCCTGGCCCCCAGACCACACCCACCTTGATGGCTGCCTCCAGGGGGTAGAGCTGGGAGGTCTCCAGGAAGGCCTGGAGCCCGGGGGGGTCGAAGCGACACAACAAGCCCACCTGCTGCTCATGGAGGTCGGGGTCAAGGGTCACCGTGCTGTCGGCAGGCCGGCCCTCTCTGGAGGGTCAGACAGACAGGAGCAGGGACAGGAGGGTCGACAGATGAACAGACAGACAGGAGAGACAGACAGACAGGAGGAGAAGAGAGGGGAGGATAAGAGAGACACAGACAGACAGGAGAAGAGACAAACAGAGAGAAAGACATTCAGGAGGAGAGGAGAGATGGAAACACAGACAGACAGACAAGAGAGTTACAGACAGAGAGACAGACAGACAGGAGGTGAGAGAGACAGGGAGACGATAGGTCAACGGCCGTCGTAGAAGCAACCCACTCAGTGTTAGTACTCAGTACACACCCACATCAATGCAAATACACACACACACACACACACACACACACACACACACACACACACACACACACACACACACACACACACAGTACCTGGGCTCCAGCAGGCTCGTGAGGAACTGAAAACGTAACTTATCATCCTGGAGCGAGAGAGAGATGAAAAGTATTACATTTTGACAATGCCAAACATAAGTGTGAGACTCTTCCCGTCCACTAAGGGGCGAGAGAGAGCGAACCATCTGGAGCCCTCACCTCCAGCTGAGAGAGGATTGGTTGCACGTGTTCCGAGAAGTGACACGTGACCAGGTCAGCTGACCTGCTGGGGTCAAGGGCCACCAGTTCCTGAAAAATTCAAAAACATAACGTGTGTGTGTGTGTGTGTGTGTGTGTGTGTGTGTGTGTGTGTGTGTGTGTGTGTGTGTGTGTGTGTGTGTGTATGTGAATGTGTTTGTGCTTGCGTGCTGTAATGTGTGTGCGCGCGTGTGTGTGTGTGTGTGTGTCTATGGTGTGTCTGTGAATGTGTTTGTGCTTGCGTGCTGTAATGTGTATGCGTGTGTGTGTGTGTGTTTGTGCTTGCGTGCGTGCTGTAATGTGTGTGCGTGTGCGTGTGCGTGTGTGTACCTGTATGTGCTGTAGTGATTTGTCCCAGACGTTCTGTTTCTCTGCAGGGCTGTAACCCGGCATCGAGAGCAGGTTGTGGATGTAGCTGAACACCTCCACCTGTCACACACATACACAGGACCACACATACACAAACACACACAGGACCACACACACACAAACACAAAAGTGCACAATTAAGTAACCGCCCGATGCAACAGAGCAGGAATCAATCACTGTCTATCTATCCATGTATATTACACTACATATTAGTGTTGACATTTTGATTTGTGTGTGTGTGTTACCTTTCTAAGGTTGTCCCTCAGGTAACAGTCGATGATTTTCTCGTACAGATGTTGCTTCTCATACAGGAACTCACAGATCTGGTAGCTGGGGAGGGGAGGGGGGAGGGGGAGGGAGAGAGGGAGAGGGAGAGAGAGAAAGTGAGACAGAGAGACAGAGAGACAGAGACAGAGAGAAGAGAGAGAGAGAGAGAGAGAGAGAGAGGAAGCGAGACAGAGGGGAGAAGGGGAGAGAGAGACAGAGAATGGGAGAGCGAGAGAGAGAGGGAGGGGGGGTGGTGGAGGAGGAGAGAAATTTAGGGGAAAGAGAGGGAGACAGAAAATGGGAGAGAGAGGCAGGTATGAAGATGCATTATGGGGTTAATTCAATCTGTTCACTTGTATGTAGATATGCTTAGATCATGTCCTAGCTGATTAAAAGAGTTTATGAGGAACAGATTGATATCTCTCAGGATCAGATCAGCAGGCCTCATTATCGTTCATTACCATGTGACCAGGAGTCACAGTGAAATGTGTTAATTAAAGATGTTTCGATTCATCCCTATTACCGTAGATATGCTCATTAACTACATTGGGATTACTAATTAAGGATAAGGATTTAATTTAGCGCTTTTCTTCCTCGTATTTTCTGATTGGCTGAATCCCATCCAGGCCCCGGTCACAACAAGCACAACATTCTCCTGATTGGTTTGACCACTCACAACTCTGCCTTCTCCGCCAGGGCCAATAGGCTCCCTTCGTCAAACTGGACCACACCCCCAACGTGCAGAAGCTCCAACAAGACCTAGAAAACAAAAATCCCCAATTCATCAATAATCCATTCAATCTAAATCCATCAGTATCCGTCTGCTACACCTCCCGGTCTGGCGTGTGCGTGAACCCACCTGCTGCCGCTCGGTGTGTCGCGAGTCATCGTCCGGGCAACACAGGAACTCCAGGACCTGGGGAGCCAATCACACAACAGGATGAGCAGCAGTGGGTGGGCTTCTAGACAGGAAGTGAGCTGACCAGCTGAAGAGGAGGCGGGGTTACCTGGTCAAACAGCTTCCTGTTGACAAACAGCGTGTTGTCGGGCTTGGCCATCTGGCGGGCCAGGAAGGTGAAGAGCCCGCCCACCTGGGAGGGTGTGAAGTCAGGGTTGTCCACCATCACCTGGGAGACGGGGGACACACCTGGTCACACCTGGCCGGCCAATGAGGGAGCCAGCCAATCAGAGAGTGAGACCGTCACACAGTTAGCCAATGAGAGAGCTGACCAGTCACACAGTTAGCCAATGAGAGAGCTGAGCAGTCACACAGCTAGCCAATCAGAGAGCAGAAGAGTCACACAGCTAGCAAATCAGAGAGCTAGACAGTCACACAGTTAGCCAATGAGGGAGCTGAGACAGTCACAGCCAATCAGAGAGCTGATCAGTCACACAGCTAGTCATTCAGAGAGTTTGGCGATCAAACCGCTAGCCAATAAGAGTTGGACAGTTTGAGAGCCAACCAATCAGAGAACGCCAATTACAGAAACAGAGGAATAATAGGAAAGGGATCAGTCAGAGAGGATTACACGGTTGGACCAGTGACCCTACCAGGGGAGGGGAGCATGATATAACAACAGTATGTGAACCATTAGGGTAGACATCGGTGGTGAGAAGGTTTCTCCATAGAGAACGCCTGGAGATTGTCTCACAAATCGCAACGTTGACCTCAACACATCGGGCAGACGGGAGCCCTGGATAATGTCAGATGTCAGATCCTACAGCCCTAGATGGTTCTAAACACTCAGCCTCTGAAGGGTACCTTCAGCAAGATGTCCACTATCCTCTGCTGGTACTCCAAGGCCTGCTTGTCATTCCTGAAGTCCTCAAAGGTCTGTCCGGCGAAAGGAAAGAGAGACGCACGTTACACAAGAAGATGATCACACCTCTGGATCACAGGATTCTTCTTTATCATGTGTTTGTTTTTGAAGATCACTTGAATTGATCAGAGATCAAAATAATGATTTGAGGTGATCTAATCAGACTGTAATCAAGAGGTTTTTTTCGGTTTATATTGTAAAAAACTATTTTCTGTTCTGCTTATACAAGGCTCCTATTCTTTATATCGTGGACTTGGAATAATTTTTTTTTGTGAAATTACACAGTGAAAGATATTAATTTGGTTTCGCTTTTCATTATTCATATAATATATTAATAGGTTTAACGATTTTACGATTGAAATTGTGCTGAAACTATCCATTCTATATTCTGAGCAATGAATGTCAACATAACGTTTAAAATCATTTTTGGAATATAATTTAGGGAAGAAAGGAGGAAAAAGAATGTATGGGCCCCCCTGCCCAGAATTTGGTGGGCGATCGGCCTCGAGTGTTTTGATTGGTTGTCGTTGATCCGTTGGGCAGTTTGGGGACGGCCAATGGGAGGAGAGTCCGTACCTGGGGGGCGGGTGGTATAGTTTGGCTGAAGCTCACCAGCGCCAGAACATTGAGGAACTCTCTGGTGTCAAAGTGGAGCAGAGTCCTGATGAAGGGGAACACCTCCTCTTCCTCAGAGGTCTCCGAGTGCAGACGGATCAGGAAGTCAAACACCTGGAGGGGAACAAATGAACACAGCCGCTTCATATGAACACATGAACACAGTCACTACATATTAACACATGAACACATGAACAGTCACTTCACATGAACACAGTAACTACATATTAACACATGAACAGCCACTTCATATGAACACATGAACACAGTAACTACACGTTAACACATGAAAACATGAACAGTCACTTCATATGAACACATGAACAGTCACTTTAACACATGACCACATGAACAGTCACTTCATATGAACAAAGTCACTTAATATGAACACAGTCACTTCATATTAACACATGAACACAGCTGCTTCACATCAACACACAAACACAGCTGATTCGTATGAAACCATGAACACAGTCACTTCATATGAACACATGAACACAGCTGAATCGTAAAAAAACACATGAACACAGTCACTTCATATGAACACATGAACACAGCTGATTCGTACGAACACATGAACACAGTCACTTCATATGCACACATGAACACAATCACTTCATATGAACACATGAACATGATAATAGGATCACACAGAACATTGAGGAATACTGAAAAAATAATGCAGGGTTAAGGGGTTTGATTCCTCGTCTGGCTCTCAGGATAGAGCAAGGCAGTAACTCTGCCAGGGCCGGGGGTTCGAGTCCCCCCGGGTCCGGCCGTGCTGGGCGTGTCTGCCCTAGTGTGGTGTGCTGTGGACCCCCACCTTGTTCTTGACCTGGGGCACCAGGTCTTCAGGGATGTCCCCCAGGGGGTAGGCCCGGCCCGCCAGGCTGCAGCTGGGGGGGGGACACAGGGAGTTACACACAGACCCCCACAGAAGTACACAGCTACACACACAAACAAATGAATGCTTAGTAGATTTAACAGTTTAAATCTAGCTAGTTGTACCTTATATAAACCAGCAGCTTGTTCCCGATCACCACCTGTTCATCTGTAGAGGAAACACATTTGGGTTTATCTGCTAATACGTAATAAATTAAATAATGATGATGGTATTGATATAATAATTGCTGTGAAGCAAGACCTACTAGTCAGCTGTCTCCCCTCTCGGAGATGGGGTCCAATTTCAGCAAAAAGTTTCTGAAATATACATTAGAACCAAACATAGAGAGTTTAGGGTTCTCACATAACATAGAACCACAGAGACCTTAGGGTTTCACATAACATAGAACCACAAATAGAGACTTTATGGTTCTCACGCAACATAGAACCACACATACAGACCTTTGGGTTCTCACATAACATAGAACCACACAGAGACTTTAGGGTCCTCACGCAAAATAGAAAAACACATACAGACTTTAGGGTTCTCAGGTAACATAGAACACATATAGAGAATTTAGGGTTCGAACATAAAATAGAACTCTAAGATTTCAGTAGTAAACTGCATCCTCGTAAGCATCTATATCTCGTTAAGTCTTCGCTTGTAATTATCCTCGTTAATATCTATATCTCGTTGTCTTCAGTAGTAATCTGTATCCTCGTTAGTACCGGCAACTCGCTATGTGGTCAGTAGTAACCTGTATCCTTGTTAGCATGTTTATCTCGTTATACTTCAGTTGTAATTATCCTTGTTAGTATCTATATCTCGTTAAGTCTTCAGTATTAATCTGTATCCTCGTTAGTACGTGTAACTCATTAAGTCTTCAGTAGTAACCTGTATCCTTGTTAGTACTTGTATCTCTTTAAGACTTCAGTAGTAATCTGTATCCTCGTTAGTACGTGTATCTCGTTAGGTCTCAGTGATTCCTCGTACCTCCAGAGGAGTGATGTAGTCGTTCATCCCGCGGTTGAACACGTAGATCATCGCATCGTACAGATGATTCTCCCAGCACATCTGGACCACCTAGCTCACACACACACGCACAAACACCCACACCCACACAGCATTAACACTATTCAAAGCGTAAAGCGTAAACAAGTCCAGATATCCGATAAACCTTTCTCAGAAAGGTGTTCTAATAGGACGTTATTAATCTCGGAAGGGATTTCCCAACGACAGTTTGACATAACAGAACAAACAACCCCCCCCCCCCCCCCCCCCCCCACACACACACACACACACACCCAACCGGACCTACAAACCGAACTCGCACAACCCGATCCTATACACAAACCCCAAGAAACGCACGCACACACACACACTCGCACACACACCTGCTGCATGTCGAGGCTGGTGACGTCCAGGTGTACGATGAGCCGCTCCAGCCTGTCCATCAGGCCGTTGCCGTGGTAATGGGCCAGCAGGTCCTTCATGATGGGCGTGGTCAGGTGGGCCAGGCGCTGGCTGATGATGTAGCTCTCCAGCGCCTCCAGGAACATCCCGCGGGAAACCACGTTCTCCACCAGCCGCGAGTACAGCTGCTCGAACAGCAGGTCGCTGCACGCACACACACACGCACGCACGCACGCACGCACACACACACACACACACACGTACACGCACACACACACACACAAAATAATTGTTATACCTGTTCTTTTTCAAAACAGTCTTTAAAATGATACATTATTAAACACTCAAAATCCATTCAACTAAATCCGTCCTGCATGTATATGTAGATGTAGTGAATAGAGCTGGTCAAACACAGGGCACTGGACCAACACAAACACACATATGCAATACAAACAAGCACACACAGAAATACATCATTCATACATAACCATAATGTGAGTGTCTGTGTGTTTATTTTACCTTCTCTGAAGCAACAGACAGTAATCCACCACTACAGGAACCACCTCCTGGATATATGAGAGAGACAGAGACAGAGAGAGGGATTTTTGTAGTTAATTTATTTAGATGTACCGGTATGTATTTTATGTACTGCAATATAATAGTATATTTTTCTTACTAATAAAGCTTCATTAAATGTAATTTAAATTCAATGCATTGAGAGAGAGTGCGAGAGAGAGAGAGAGTGCGAGAGAGAGAGAGAGTGCGAGAGAGAGAGAGAGTGCGAGAGAGTGCGAGAGAGAGCGAAAGAGCGAGAGAGCGAGAGTGCGAGAGTGCGAGAGAGAGAGAGAGAGAGACATCTTTCACTGCATATGAATCCTACAGGTAGTTTTAAAGACATAACCCCTGAACTAAATGGAAACATTAAAGCTTGAACCCAGAACGCAGACTAAAGCTGGGTCCTAGTTTCTGTGGGCAGGTGGTCTGTGGTCTGGGGGTCACCTGGAAGTGCTGCTCTAGGACCTGGATCTTCCCCTGGTCCGGACACCGCTTCAGAGACCGCTCCACGAACAGGATGAGGATCTCCACCATCTGGACAGCACGCGCACAAACACACACACAAACATGATGACACAGACGCACAAACACACACACAAACATGATGACACACACGCACAAACACACACACAAACATGATGACACAGACGCACAGACACACACACACACACACACACACACACACACACATGCATGCACACTCACAATCACGCACTCACAGACGCAAATACACACACAGACACACACACACACATACGCACACACACACACACACACACACATGGAAATGCAACAATGTCTGACTAAAATCCACATCCACTGGAGGGAAGGAGGGAATGTTAGAAGAGTGAGAGAGCAGCTGGAGCTCATACCTTGTCTGCTACCACTCCCCTCCTCTTCCCTGGATCTCCGTACAGACCTGCACACATACAAAGCTTGGTTGGTGAAGAGCGTTTATACCCAGTGGCTTTCACAGACAGAGGGTTAACAACACAATGCGGAACCAACATGGTGCTACAATAACCTGTCTAGAAGAAATGTGTGTTTGTGTTCCTGTATGTGTCAGTTAGTGTGTGTGTGTGTTTACCCACCGACCACGGCCTTAGCGGTGCCCTCATGGAAGGACCAGGCCAGAGCTAGTGCCTCTCCAAACCGCTCCTGCCTCAACAGGAAGTCCACACGCTGGGGGGGGGGGTGGGAGAGAGAGAGCGAGAGCGAGAGAGAGAGAGAGAGAGAGAGAGAGAGAGAGAGAGAGAGAGAGAGAGAGAGAGAGAGAGAGAGAGAGAGAGAGAGAGAGAGCGAGAGCGAGTTATTCGAAGCACTTGGAATGCCTTAAAAAATAAAAAAATAAAAAAATATTGCAAAGTATTCTTCTTCTCTGATGTATTGTTGTTGTTGTTGTGTGTTCCTACCTCCCTCCAGTTCCTCAGAGTCATGATGTGAGCCGACTGCAGATAAACAATACAACACCGTTGTTAGATAACACAACGTATAATATGTAAAACAATATATTATACAACATACAGTATAAAAATTCCAGATTCAATACATATCATACAATTTTAATTGTAGGTAACAATTAAAAATAATAGCACAAACATGATGTCTTCCATGTTGTATATGCTATAATTCTTTTCATTTAAATAAAAAATAAAAAAATAAAAATCCTGAAGCCGGTGGATACCTTGGTGCCCAGATACAGGATCTGCCCGGCGTAGCTGCAGACAGACTCATAGCAGGCCTTCTCTCCTACCAACGCCTGCACACACACACAATTTTCACAACTCCTCATATCCTCTCTCCACCATTCTCCTGTAACATCAGAACATTCTCACTCTCTCTCCTTCTCCCTCTCTCCCTCTCTCCCTCCTTCTCTCCCTCCCTCCCTCCCTCCCTCCCTCCCTCCCTCCCTCCTCACCAGGGCCTCTGAGACGTTGCCCCCGGTGGCCAGAGACTTGAAGTGCCGGCTGTTGTAGACCAGCTGCACCTGCTCCAGGTCCAGCTGGTCCAGGACCTCCTGGCTTGGCCGGTCCACCACCTGCAGCTGCTCCTGGCTGTTCACCAAGACCAGGGTCCGGCTGCTGATCCACTGGGGAGGGGTTAAGACAAGGTTCAACATCCTACACAACCGATTAAGTCCACAGAAAAACAGTCAATGGTAGACTGCATTTATAAAGCGTTGTTCTAACCAGTGGCCGCTCAAAGGAATTTACAACACTGCCTCACATTCACACATTCATACACACATTCACACAACGACAGCGGAGTCAACCACGCAGGCCGACAGCCAGCGCGTCGGGAGCAGTCAGGGTGAGGCGTCTTGCTAACCAGCTAACTTTCAGTTACCAGCCCACCCTCGCCTCGAGTCCGATGATGTCATCACCCTCGCCTCGAGTCCGATGATGTCATCCCCCTCGCCTTGAGGCCGATGATGTCATCACCCTCGCCTTGAGGCCGATGATGTTATCGGCCTGCTGGTACTCACGCTCAGGCTGATGAGGTCACAGTTGAGGTGCAGCTGCCTCTGCTTGACCACGTGGATGGAGCCCGCCTCCTCCTTCTTCACCTGGGCACACGCGTGACGGAGGGAGGGCGGGGTCAGCACGCGCACACGCCTCAACATGTCTAACTCAGCACTCTAAAAATGTATCAATTAAAATTGTATTTCTTAATTGTGTCTTATAATGTAGCATTTAATGCAAATATACTCGTTGAATTGTTGTTAGTTTCACTGCTATTTGTATCTATGTAATCTGAGTAAGGGGAAAGTGAGTCGTCTTGATGAGAGGGGAAAGGGGCGTGTCTGCAGGAAGTGGTCAGAGGGTTCCGGGGTACCAGCAGGAAGTGGACGGTGTCCCCCCTGCAGAAGGCCAGGACGGGGTTGTAGGTCTTCTGGGCGGGAACAAACTGCCAGGCCAGCTGGGGGACACTGGAGGGGTCAGACTGGAGGGGGAGGGGGGGGGGGGGGGGGGGGGGACGCATAGGAGCACGGGTCACAAATCATCATCATGATCATCATATTTTCCCGCTAGGTGCAGTAGTGGCTTTCGGGGCGCTCCCGCTTTAACCTTTCGTCCAGCAATCGCAGGAACTGTGTTCTCTTCATCATAATTCTCCTGGCCTCGATCCTTGATGTCCAGCAGCCTCTCTATCCGAGTCCAAACCTCAGGTCAAATATCATCTGTTTCTGTAGTTCGCTATTGTCCAGGCTACATACATGACCCACGCACTTCAGATGTTGTAGGTAGCAAAAGTCACGCTTTGGGAGTTAGATAGAGCAGCTGTTCGTTGATCTTCAACCCTTACCCTCAATGTTATGTATGCATTACACCAGGGGTTCTCAAAGTTTTGACAGCTGAGGGCCAATTTAGGAACCCAAAATTTGACTGAGGGCCGCCAAAGGAAAAAAGTAATGTACAGTGGGATTAAAACGAACAAATGTAACAGGATTTAATTGAAAGTTAGAGAGAGTCGACTTTTCTCTTTAGCTGTTAACTGTGACTGGTAACATTGTTCGGGTGCTAGTAAATCAGGGTTAAAATGGATATCAACGTCTGGACCTGCGTTTGACACGCACATGATGCATGACGAAACGCTTCCAGAGGGAGCAAGGAACGGTACGCTCAGTCAGGGGCATGAAGTGTAAACAACAACATCTGAATAATCTAAACTGGTACTCCCTGTAAAACGGGGGTAGATTGACAGGCAACGCATGGATAGAAAGTGCAATTATATTGACAACCACCAGATGGCGCCGTTTCAATTCCATTTAAAAAGCTTTATGGCACGACTTGTTGTAATAATAATAATAATAATTCATTGAATTTATTTAGCGCTTTTCTAGACACTCAAAGACGCCTACAGTGAAGGGGGGGGGGGGGGGGACCTCACTAACCACCACCAGTATGTAGCACCCATTTGTTGTGAACATTATTGCCAATGCATTATCATGCTTACCTTTATATTTTGTACCTGATGGAAGTATGTTTTATTTCCCTACGAGAGTTTTGTACTTTTCTAATGCATAATAATAATAACAATAAGATTACAAATATTACATAAATTTAGCACAAAAAGTAACTAAATTTAATGTATGGTAGATTATTTCTCTGAGGTAACAATGCTTTTTGGCAATAAATCTTTTACCGTTGGAAAACCTGTTTAGTTCCCTTTCAGATGGTGCCCCATTTGTAAGGAACATGCATTTTGGGATGAGTAGCAGCGTTGAGTATGTGGGTGGCGCCCATGAAAAATTTGCCAAATCTTTTCTGCCATTGTCAAACAGGTTAATCTGCTGGTGCTATTGACCCATGTTTTGAGCTTCTGGTACCCCGAGATGCTGCCAATCAGGTGCCTGATTGGCAACTGATTGACAGTTCATAGAAGAGAAGGAGAGAGGGAAGAGAGAGATGGAGTTGAGGCGAGGACAGACCTTGTTGTAGGGGAAGGTCATCCATACTTTGAGGGAGGGCTTGAGTCCGATCACAAGAATCTGAAACAGAAGAAATTGGCTTTACATTTACCTTGATATATGGGTTTATATTATGTGATTATATATATATTGGTTAATACGATGGTTTCAATCACATGCCATAAAATAGGTTAAACTGACCATCTTGGTACTTCTCGACCAATAATTCTACAATACCCAAGAAACCAGATAGTTTTTATTTTGATCATAAATGGCTGCTTTGAATGTGTGTGACATCATACACTGAAACCAACCTTCTTATTTTCTATTTCCTTTTCCTTTTTCATTCTCCTACAGTTGGGTAATTCGGGCGCTGTTGCCCCCAAAACATTCCACCCGGGATCATCCCAGTTCATGCATCCCATAATGACTTCTATTCACCGCCGACCCTGACCCAGAGCCCATACCTTGGTGAGGGAGCCCATGGCCAGCAGGGAGTAGGGTGTGATGGGGTGGTCCCTCAGGTCCGGGGGGGTGTGCAGTGGCTCGATGCAGCACACCTCCCCCTTAGAGCCGCTGAAGAGACAGCGCGAGTCGCACGACCGCATGCCCATCACCCTCCTGGCAGAGGACGA
This sequence comes from Gadus morhua, assembly GCF_902167405.1. NCBI lineage: Eukaryota > Metazoa > Chordata > Actinopteri > Gadiformes > Gadidae > Gadus > Gadus morhua. Next base: position 8,626,893 of record NC_044062.1, read on the forward strand.
CCAGAACGTCAGGACACACGTGTGTTTGATACGCTCACTTAAAGCAGCACTTGTTTATTTCCGTCCACTAGAGGGCAGCAGATACAATCATCCTTTCATTAACTACAGGTTATCAGGCTAATGGTAATTTTTCATATATCAATAAAACAGGCCATTTATTTATTAAGGAGACATTTTTATCCAGAGGGAAAGTGGTTTATATGATTTTCATTGCATTTTGGAAAAAAAGTCTTTCAGGAGCAGATTGAGATTAGGGCATTAGAAGGAGGTATGTTGTGTAGTACTTGTTATCTCCAGGTCATTAACATGCTGTGTAGTACTTGTTAACTGCATGTCATTAACATGTTGTGTTGTGCTTGTTTACTGCAGGTCATTAACATGTTGTGTACAACTTTCACCTCAAGGTCATAAATATGTTGTGTAGTTCTTGTTAACTGCAGGTCATTAACATGTTACATGTTAGTACTTGCTGGATGTATTTGTTTACCTGAAGGCCAACTCAAACACTGATCCTCCGCTGTCGTTGCAGATGGCCAGTGTCGGGTCGTCTGTAAACTGAGCCCAAAGAAAAGATGTTGAGGCAAGACATCTGTCAATCATACTGGTTCATTAATCTGTTGTTATTAATCTGTTAATATTACTGTTAATGGATCTGTTGTTATTAATCTTTCCATTATGCTAGTTAATTAATCTGTTGATAAACATTTGTAGTTAGTTGTTGTTTGACAAGCTGTTCGAGTGTTATTTTACTTTAGAATGCACTACTGGAGTGTGTACTAAAACCTAAACAAGTAGTATTGGAGTGTGTACTAGTACCTTGACATGCAGTAGTGAGTGTCTACTAGTACCTTGACATGCAGTAGTGAGTGTCGACTATAACCGTGACCTGCAGCAGTGAGTGTGTACTAGTACCTTGACATGCAGTAGTTAGTGTGTACTAGTACCTTGACATGCAGTAGTTAGTGTGTACTAGTACCTTGACATGCAGTAGTGAGTGTCGACTATAACCGTGACCTGCAGCAGTGAGTGTGTACTAGTATCTTGCCATGCAGTCGTGAGTGTTTACTAGTACCTTGACATGCAGTAGTGAGTGTGCATAGTACCCTGACATGCAGTCGTGAGTGTGTACTAGTATCTTTCCAAGCAGTAGCGAGTGTGCACTAATACCTTGACATGCAGTAGTGAGTGTGTACTAGTACCTTGACATGTAGTAGTGAGTGTGCACTAGTACCTTGACATGCAGTAGTGAGTGTGTACTAGTACCTTGACATGCAGTAGTGAGTGTGCATAGTACCCTGACATGCAGTCGTGAGTGTGTACTAGTATCTTTCCATGCAGTAGTGAGTGTATACTAGTAGGCCTACCTTGACATGCAGTATCGCGGTCCCAGGGGGGTGTGCGTCTGTGATGGTCCTCAGCAGCTTCCCATTGGCCAGATCCCACATGGTGATCTGAGGAACACACACTCTGCTTCAGAATACTTTCATTTGGAAAATATTTGTTCTTCATCAATCTGTGTTCCATGACAAGTGCATTGCTGTATGAGAAGAGATGATCTTCCTCTCTGTCTGTGTGTGTGTGTGTGTGTGTGTGTGTGTGTGTGTGTGTGTGTGTGTGTGTGTGTGGTGTGTGTGTGTGTGTGTGTGTGTGTGTGTGTGTGTACGAACCTGCCCTTTGGCAAAACCACACAGCAACCGCGAGCAGTCATGGTTGATACTGAGGGCGGACACGGCGCCAAACTCCGCCCCCGTTGCCGTGGTTCCCAGGCACAGCCGCAGCGCCTGATTGACATCTGGAAGACAGGAGGCAACACGGTTTAGATAGACCGGGTAAATCGCCTCACTTACGTTGTGTTTCTCCGGTTTTGCTCTCTGGATCGCCGGTTGGTTGCGGTGTGTTCCGTCGCTAATCAGCATTCAACATGTCTGACAGGAATCATCCCCTGCTGTGTGCCGGACTCACACTCACAACACCCACGGGAACTCAGACCTCTCAGGAGAAAAGCCATGCAGTGGGAACAAGTATGAATGGAAAGGTCACCATCAATTCGGGGAATCCCGTGAGGAATAAACAAATGAATGAATAATAAGTAATGCATATTAATAAATACAAAAGGGAACAAGGTGGACGTGCAGCAGAGCAGCGACGTGAAGCAGGACAACAGGTTAGCTCAGATGCTAATCTGTCTACCGAGTTAGCAACAGACATAATCACTTTCCTATAATACATTTATTAAGATTATACCTATATGCTTCCCCCTGGATGTGTATGAGAACCCAAACACCCCACACACATAGCAATGTATAAAGGGTTGGTTATATACATAAAAGGGGCAGAAAAAGATGATGATGATGAATGGTCCAGGATACACACATGAGCAGCATGCACCCCTCAGAGAGACCCTACCTTTTCCTGTGGGGGGCATCGAATCGAAGGCATGATGAAGAGAGAACACCATATTAATACGTTGTGAAACAGACACTAGACAACCGCCACATCGCAGACACCCCAATATTTTGAGTCTTTTTTATTAACTTTTATATAACTTTGTAATGTAATTCCCCTTCCTGTATACATTTCCATATTATACTTAATTAAGTTAAAGGGGTAGTTCGGAATTTTGGACATAGGGCCTGATTCCGAAGTGAGCATTGGTATTCTATATCACTGGAGACAGTTTTCAACACATTTCATTCAGTCCTTCTAGTTGCAGAGTTCGCTCGTGCTAGGCTAGCGCATGTCAACGGGCAATGCTAGCCTGCTATTAAAAACTGTCTTACCCACTCCACAGTACACCCGAGGTAAATCAATTATGACGCCAGACTATAGATTTAAATGTCTGTGTTGATAGAATAATGTTAGAAATAAAACTAACCATGCATCGCATGAATCATCGAGGGACTACTTTCTCAGCAGAAGCGGAATTCTACTATGCGCTGGTTAGGTTTGTAACCGAATCACGACAGATGCCTTCCACTTGGCCTTCACCAAGTTCTCAAAGCACTGGGACATACATCCAGCCAGAGAGGTCTACAGGCTGGTAAGGGTGTTCGATCCAAGGCAGGCTCCAGCTATGGAAAAGTCGATTGAAGCCTACAACACACTGAAAACCAATGGCAAATCCATCACCAGAGCTCAGTGAGCAGTGTGATCGCCTTCCAGCACTGTGTGTCCAGGGAGCAGTGTTGGTTTTATTTCTAACATTATTCTATAAACAGACATTTAGATGTATAGTCTGTGTCGTTATAATTGATTTACCTCGGGTGTACTGTGGAGTGGGTAAGGCTGTTTTTAATAGCAGGCTAGCATTGCCCGTTTACTTGCGCTAGCCTAGCACGAGCGAACTCTGCAACTAGAAGGACTGAATGAAATGTGTTGAAAACTGTCTCCAGTGATATAGAATACCAATGCTCACTTCGGAGTCAGGCCCTATGTCCAAAATTCCGAACTACCCCTTTAACTTGATAAAAAAAGAAAGCTTCAAAGACAGGGCTTTCAGGAAGGAATGGGGATGCAGGAAATGGGCTCTGCAGCATATATTTACTGTTTAGTAGAGATGTTCCGATACCGATACTAGTATCGGAAATTCCTCAGATACTGCCTTAAATGCAGTATCGGTATCGGCGAGTACGCAAGTCTATGCGCCAATCTGATACCATCACATGACTAGCTAATTTACTACACAGGCAAAGAACGTCACAAACACTGCGGTGTTGTGCTGCGTTAGCTAACGGTCGCAGGTGGAAAGTCGGAATGGGAAACGCATCATCTCAGACCTACGTGCGTTTGAGCTACCAAGTTGGAAAAACATTGATGCTCACCCTTAACTATTTACAGAATCATGAAGGACAAAATAGTATCGGAACATCTATATATCTATATCTATATCTCTATATATCTCTATATATCTATATCTATATCTATATCTATATATATCTCTATATCTATATCTATATATATCTCTATCTCTATCTCTATATATATATATATATATATATATATATATATACACATCCGTGTTCCAGAACTGAAGGAACTCTTGTTGTTTCTTAAAACCCAACTACAGTTGTGACTGCTTTTTTGTGTATATATATATATATATATATATATATACATATACATATATATATATACACACATATATACACACAAAAAAAGCAGTCACAACTGTAGTTGTGTTTTAAGAAACGACAAGAGTTCCTTCAGTTCTGGAACACGGAACAAGGAAATGAACAGGAAATTGAAGGACAAATATACATATTTCATTGATTATCAAGTTTCATTGTATGAAATGTGTGATTTATTACACATTTACGGACCTTGAAGTTAAAGATTATAGTCAGAGTACAGACCTTAAGTTAAAGATTAACATTTTGAAGGAAACCAAAAACCCTCGGCTTTCAAATCCCAGCATGATTTCTTTCATTGGCAAGAAAACCTTCCAGACCGTCTGAGACCCTCATCCCCCTAGGGGTGGCATGTGGCTCAGGAGGTAGAGTGACTTAACTGGTAACCAGAAAGTCGCTAGTTCGATCCCCTGCTCCTCCTAGCTGAGTTCCGCGATGTCCCTAAGCAAGACACATCACCCTGACTGCTCCTGACGAGCTGGCTGTCGCCTTGCATGGTCGACACCGCCGTCGTGTGTGAATGTGTGCATGAAAGGGTGAATGTTAGGCAATATTGTAAAGCGCTTTGAGTGGCCACTGGTAAGAAAAGCACTGGTTAGAAAATGCAGTCTATTCACCATTTATCGGACTGCACTATAAATTTCATGGACAAAACACTAAACAGGGAAATGAGATAAAAATGAATCATGCCTCCTGTTTCTGGCTAATCACACACAAAGACTGCATGGTCTTTTTTTTAGTGAGGCTTTGGTTTGGTTTCTCCACAATCACGTCATTCTGTTTACAACATCAACAAAATTATGCAGCATATAATTAAGGATTAAATCATAAGTAACATGTTAGTTATTTATTAATCACCGAACCAGGGGGAAAGGTGCGGAAAGGTCAGGTGAGGAGAAGCGATAGTGAGGCTACGACCATGAGAGGGATCGATAGTTTGGGTTGGAGATAAGGTGGGCATCACCAGGTCTTGATTCCCTGAGTGAATAAAACCTGAGGTTGGTGAGAGGTCCAGCACAAGTTGACTGGTACCCGTTCAGAGCATCACACTTCAGCCCCACCTCGCTGCCTTCCTCATCGTCGCTTCGTCCTTTTTTTTTTTAAACACTGAAAGGGGTAAGATCTAGGCAAAACTGTTTTCTTCACTCCCATAACAATTGACAAACATTTATATTTACAGCCTAAATTGAAAGATCATTTTAGTTACAAGATCTACCCGATAATAATATGGTGGATTCACTTAATAATTGGTGTCGTGTCTCAGTCATTATTTTGAAGATGTTTTAATGAGTGTGTTTATCTGACTCTTCTGGACCTGCCCCTGTGTTCCCCAGACCAGCAGAGACCATGTCTTTCTCAGCTGCACCGTGGAGATCAGCAACTCCAGCTCCAGCGTCCTCTCGGACCCAGGGTAAGCCCTTCATCGATTGACAAACAACATCAGGGTGTTGAACACGTGCTAAATAATAGTGGCCAGTACTTGGTCACATTGGTATGTTTGTTTGGGTGTCGTCCGAGTGTCTCTGTCCTCTTATTCAGGATGCTCCTGCCGAGCGGGCAATGCTCCTTGCCCCTGTCACCCCTTCTGATGCCGGGCTCCGATGGCGGAGCCTCCTTCACCGGCCCCGCAGGCGACGACTTGGACTGTCTGTTCGCCTACCTCCTGCCTAACAAAGGCGTCATGCTGGCCGTCTGGTTCAACGTGCCTTCCGAATGCAGCAATGGTTCCAACGACTTCGCTGTGGCCATCTATGACTGAGTAGAGTTGTTCCGATACCGATACCAGTATCGGAAATTCCTCAGGTACTGCCTAAAATGAAGTATCGGGTATCGGCGAGTGCTTTTTTATTGTGATTCTCATCTATCCCAATTGTTTCCACGTATATGCTCATGCGCTCGACGAGCACGGAAGCGACAGCCTGCAGGAGTGTGCCCGCTTGTCGTGCCGCTCGACAGGAAGCTGTGCCTCCTCTCTGCCTGCTCGCCTCTCCATTGAGAATTTATTAGCAGGCGCGACATACGCTTCCCGTCTGAAAAGCCCTTTATGGCACCTGAGGCAGAGTCCTGCACGGGTTTGGGTACCCAGGGGTAGCCGACGGGAGACTCGCACAACTTGGATGAAACAAGCTAAAAATAATGTACTGTGTCGGAATCAGAAACGCATCATCACCGACCTACATGCGTTCGAGCTACCAAGTTGGAATAACATGGATGCTCACACTTAACTATATTACATTTATAGATTATAAATGCAAATGATCTAGTTCTGGAAAAAAAAAAAGAATTGACAGTAAGTGAACCGGTGCTGAAGTTCAGGAGTCGGAAGCGGTGCTGGGAAGGATAACATTGCATCCGAACATCCCTTCTAGTATCTATTATATATATATATATATATATATATATATATATATATATATATATATATATATATATAGTATGAGAACTAATATACATACATATATATATTTTGGCCAAACTTATTCATCTTAAGTATGCGAACTGCACCGGAACAAACAACTTCTTTAGGTTGAAACAAAGGTTGAAAAATATAGATACATAGAAGAAAAAAGAATTGAAGTGAAGCGATGCCGAAGTTCAGGAGTCGGAATCGGTACTGGGAATGATAACATTGTATCGGAACATCTCTTCTGTCTTGTAACATATTATAGTACACATATGCGGACTGCACCGGAACAAACAACTTCTGTAAATGAAACAAAGGTTGCAAAAAAGAATAGGTATGTATGTGTATGTATATAAATATATAAATAAAGCAGTCACCACTGTTGTTCCTTCAGTTCTGGATCACGGAACAAGGAAATGTACTGTAAATTCCAGGAAGGTTGCATGGTGATTTAACCCTTAATATAATTAAGGGTTCAATCCATAAGTAACATGTTTAGTTATTTGTTAATGTCATGGCGAAAGTGAGGTCAGGAGAAGCGATACTGAGGCCTAGGCCAATGAGAGGCAGCGATAGTGTGGGTGGGTGATATGGTGGTTATCAACAGGTCTTGATTCCCTGAGTGAATAAAACCTGCACAAGTTGACTGGTACCCGTTCAGAGCACCACTCTTCAGCCCCACCTCGCTGCCTTCCTCATCGTCGCTTCGTCCTTTTTTTTTTTTAAACACCAAAAAGGGTAAACTATTTTTTCTTCTACATTACAATTCAAGGGTTCCTATTGTAAAAATCTGAGTTTTTCTAAACTTACACTTGCGATGTTAACAGTTAACTGTTTAGCTGTTAATCTCAAATATTTGGACAGATAACAGATACAATTTTTTTTAATTGTTTAATTGTTAATCTGTCAATTTGTACTAATTATAAAAATATATACATCCATAAAAATAAAGAGTTGTCCCTAAATATTCTAATTGCCAAAGTATCCTTTGTTAATTTTGGAATCAAACATTATAACTGTAATTTCGTTGTTTAGTTAATCAGTACGTCATCAATTATTGACGTTATTTTGCCTTAAAGATTTCATTTACCTTTAATATGTGAAGTTGTCAGGCATGATGCAATCTTAATGCATACTGTTGTTATGTACTTTACAAATTTAGGTATATCCACGCTTTTAGAAATTCTGTTTCTGCTTTTTTCCTCTCAACGAAGAGAATTGAGAAACGTCGAGACTGACAAAACTGTCAAGATTTGTCACTAGGAGGACTTTAAACTAACCGATTGGCTGTTAGCCTGCTATATTCTAATCGTGACCAAGTGGCTTCATAGCTGGTATCATTAGTTAGTCGTAATAAAAGCCTGAGTAATAATCTGTTTTATTTAATAAAGTATATGCTCACACATGCTTGACATAACCAGTGGACACCTAACAAAAATCTGATGTAGGTGTTTAACTATTTGAATATACCTTTGGAAAATTAAACGATTATATGAAGTTGGAATTTGAGATCATGCATTGGGCCAGCCTTTTTTTCCAATGAAGAAAAGCATTAAAAAATATAAAAATAGAATTCCATGTCGGTTATCGGTCGGAAAACAATTCAAATCCCTACTTTACACACAGAGACGATGAAAAATGTTCATTGGAAACATTCTGCCTCTTTGAATTCCTGAATTCTACATTCTACATTCAAATTCTCCTGAATTTGATAATTGGTGACGTCTCTCATTTCAAACTCATTATTTTGTGTGTTCCCCAGCCCAGCAAGAGACCATGTCTTTCTTCAGCTGCACCGTGGAGATCAGCAACTCCAGCGTCCTCTCGGACTCCAGCTCCAGCGTCCTCTCGGACCCAGAGTAAGCCCTTCATCGATTGACAAACAACATCAGGGTGTTGAACACGTGCTAAATAGTAGTGGCCAGTACTTGGTCACATTGGTATGTTTGTTTGGGTGTCATCCGAGTGTCTCTGTCCCCTTATTCAGGATGCTCCCGAGCAGGCAATGCTCCGTGGCCGGGCCCCTGTCACCCATACTGATAGAGGGCTCCGATGGCGGAGCCTCCTTCACCAGCCCCGCAGGCGTCGCCTTGGAATGTCTGTTCATCTACCACCTGCTTGACAAAGGCGTCATGCTGGTCGTCTGGTTCAAAGTGCCTTCTGAACGCAGCCATAGTTCCAACGAGTTCGAGGTGGCCATCTATGACCCGACCGAGTGCGACCACAATCTGCTCCAACGCATGACCAAGCGCTCAGAGAAAGGCCCTCTGAAGGCAACCAAGGCGAGTGTCTCCTGTCACGGCTTGGTGGTCCGAGCCACCATGTCTGACACACCCAATGCCGTGCTGAAGGTGAACGTCAGCAACGTTCCCCTTCCTACCAAAGGGGTGAAGGTCGGCTCTGCGTGAAGACCGGCTCTGTGTGAAGACCCCTGTAGTTTCAACCACATCAATCTGATGGTCGTCATGAAACCAAATTTTAAAATCAATGCACAACAATGGGTGTCAGAGTAGGATACCCTCTTAGAAAACGCATTAAAGCCTTAACCACAGAAATTAAGTGTTGCATCATTTTTTACACCTCTGTTTATCCTAGTCATCCAATCACTTATTTTGTAAAAATTACCATATTTCTCTATAAGCCGCAGGAGCGGTAAAATGGGGTTGAAAGAAATTGCTCCATAGTATATGCCACATCTAATAAGGCAAAACCTCCTGACCTTGTACATGTACTGCCCAATGCTGGCGTGAATCCTGAACAATACGGTTGAATAGCCGCGTTGCCGGTCAACTGCTCGGGGAGCAAGCGTTTGTAAGTAGTGTAATTGTTTTAGATTTTTTAGATTGAGGTTTTATTCTTTTTTACTGTAGAGTAAGACAGGATGTTATGGTATAGAGAGGAGGAGACATGCAGCAAAGGACCACGGGCAGGAATCGAAACGCGTTCACTGTGGTAATGACTGGGCCTTAATGGTACACACTCCACCTGTGAACCACCTGGGCTGACTAAAATGTTTATCCCTCAGGAGCATATCACTGAAAACGTCACAGATCTTTCCTAATTTTTAACGAACTGCCAGGATGTACAACATACAATAAGTGTGTAAGGGGGGGACGGTGGGGGGATAAGAGGGATGGCTATGCAGAGTCTCGGTGTCTAAGTAAGGGCCCTATTTTAACGGTCTGAAACCCATGTGAGAAGCGCTAGTAGTTTTGTGGGCGGATCGCTGGCGCTGTTGCTTTTATACCTGGCGGATAAATGACTCTTGCACCCGATGCAAATCTAAAATGGGTTGGTCTGAAACCCGTAGGTGTGTAATGGGCATAACGTGAAACAAACCAATGAGAATTCCATCTCCCAACCCCTGTAAGAGCCAGCGCATTTGAACTTGACGAGTTGATATTTTGACAGCGAGCTTGCGGCCTACGCTGAGATAGATGCATGACCGCATGAGTTGGGCCGTTGGAAAGAAAGAGACCGGCCCAGACCTGTTCAGCGGATCTGCGCCAAATGATAGACAAGACCTGGGCCAAATCTGGACCAATTACATTATGCTGTCTGGGTGACCACATGAATTTCAAACTTCAAATGGCTCAGTTTATGGCCAAATAATAGGCCTAATTCACACATGGAATAGCGTTTTCTTCTACAACTTCAGAAACTGAGTCGTCAGGTAAATATCGCAAAAGAGAACTTAACACACATAAGAAATGTGGTCCTGTGGACCCAACTGTGGGTTTATTTAATGATATGCCGCAATACATTAACAAACATCGTTTCTTACCAGTATTGTATACATTATCGTTATCGACTTGTGCTCATAATATGCATTAATATAATAATATATTAATAATATAATAATATACATGGCCATGGACTGTATTATGCGTTCCGTGTTTAGTTTGCATGTGTTTAAACAGATGGGTGCACACACGCCCCACTCATCACCCGCATTCATTCATTCTTTTAAACACTCACTCGCGGTAAAACTATGTTTTCTCACAATCAAATACTCATCAATCCTAAAAGTTATGGACTGGTACATGATGTCTGTGTTAAGAATGTATGTGTTTGCTGTATGGTGTTTGCAGATGCATTGATTTATGAATAAAACTTATTACCGCTGTATCAGCTGTTCTTTCCCAAATCATTTAACCAATGTTATCATTTACCCTAAAACGAGATTTTGTTTTAGAAGGCTGGGATATACTTTGCTCGAGTTTATTATTATTATTATTATTATTTTAATGCATGGCATAGCCTACTACAGTGTTCATGTAGTAGGCTTATGGAATTTAAGCCTTCCACAATCCACACGCTATTTCTATGCAGTTTCACACATGTGAACAATCTTTGATATCATAATATTTCAATTAGGCAAATTGTTTGCATGTTTGTGCTGTGTATTGCCTACGTGTGTAGTGTTGCTTTCATCAACGAAAATTATGACTAAATATTGTCATAATTGGCCCTTCGTAATGATCAGGGCCGCCATTGGCTTGCGTCTCCATCTTATTTATTCTGAGGTAGCTTTTTATGTCGGGAGGTGCCACAATTTGTCTCCTCGTTACTTCCTGATACGCCCCTCCAGGCAACTTGTTACCGGTAGTGGTGCAGAGATGACGCCTCATGAAACGTCAAAGCCTCGCAGCCAGACGAACCATCAAAGTGGTTCGACCTCCAAGCTTCAAATGAGTACGCTAGGGACACCTAGTGGTGAATGAAATTATGATGAAAGAAAGAGTTTCCTGTGATGATGTGATGTTTGCTTCGTAGCCTACAACATCAAAACATTTGAGAATTAAAGTCGTTTCAGTGATACGTGCCGTTCATAAATATTTCCCAGGCTCATGGTAGAAAACAAATCATTTGACAAAGATTTTCATCCCGGGCAAAATAGAATGTCTTATCAACTACAGTAGCCTACTAATAATTGTAATAATATAACTGCATGATGACTGAGAATGAGTGTCATTAATTACATAGCCATTAAAGTGATCTTGGAACTGGGTAGTCTTCTTTTTGTAAAAATGTGCCAATTGTGAACCCATATCGCGGAACAGCCCGAGATGAAGCCTCGAGCGTCACAAGCTACATCATTTCGCCTACGGAGCTTCGTTCGGGGAACGAGCCGAGGTACTCCGACACACGCCCCGATGCCTCGACGCAAACCATAACATCACTAGCTACCGGTACGTACGCACACTTTTCCTATGGACGCTCTGACTCTTGTTTGCAGCATGGTGATTTGCTTTTTCACACTGGTCGCTTTGCAGCGCTTTTGCCTGTTGCTTGCTGGTGCGTGCGGGATTATTGACCGTGTAACATTCTCGTGTGGATTCCTACCGAACGTTAACATTCAGCGGTGCTCCGTGAGCTCGCTGGCTTAAAGGGACTCTTACCTTTGTTGCATTTTTACACTTTTTTTGGATAAGGTTAAATTGGTATTAATAAGGTAATAACACTCTAATATGCAAGACAGACCCACCAGGAGTAAAAACAAACAATTATTTTACTCTCATAATATTTAGTGAAAACTTCAACCAATAAAATTCTTCGGACCGAATGACCTTATTGGCCGACAGACCTGTCTGTTTGCTGCATGGATATATAAGGTTTTCCGTCTGCTTCTTGTGGCGCATTCGGGCCCGCGTCATCAAGGCGCGTCCTCAACTAGAGGGTTTGTTTTGATTCCACGGCAGACAGTAGCGAGTAGCTACCGTAGCGACTGACGATGGCAGACCAAAGTGGTCCACGGCGTACTGAAACTGCACCATTCAGTCCGATTAGGGGACTCATCTCGGACTCAGACTCACAGAGTTACCCTCCTCTGGAGCCTCAGGAAGACCTCCAGACTGTTGGCCACCAACTGCACCATTCAGTCCGACAAGGGGACCCGATTCGGCCTCAGAAGCCAAGTGGTCCCGCTCCCCTGGATGATTCTCAGGACCTCCAGACCGTTGGCAACCAACCGCACCACTTAGTCCGATTAGGGGACCCGTTTCGGACTCAGACGCGAAGTTGTCCCGCTACTCTGGAGCTCCGGGAAGACCTCCAGACCGTTGGCCACCCAACCGCACCACTCAGTCCGATTACGGGACCCATTCGGACTCAGACGCGACGTTGTCCCGCTACTCTGAGCTACAGGAAGACCTCCAGACCGTTGGCACCCAACCGCAACCACTCAGTCCGATACGGGACCCATTTCGGACTCAGACGCGACGTTGTCCCGCTACTCTGGAGCTACAGGAAGACCTCCAGACCGTTGGCACCCAAACCGCACCACTCAGGTCCAGATTACGCGAACCATTTCGGACTCAGACGCGACGTTTGTCCCGCTACTCTGGAGCTACAGGAAGACCTCCAGACCGTTGGCACCCAAACCGCACATTCAGTCCGATTAGGGGACCCATTTCGGCCTCAGACGCTACGTTGTCCCGCTACTCTGTTTGTAATGCTTATACACCTTTCTTATACTCAGTTGGGACCACTGTCCTTCAACATGGGGCCTCAAAACGGTATCACACGAAGCCCATAAACTACAGTGAGCCACCTGCTAAATTTCTGTTTACTAGACCCCTGGTAGATATTATGACCCCTGGGAGTCTAAACATAACCCATGGGAGTCTAGAACTTTTGTACTGTAGCGACCCTGGGACAGTTAAATAGTTTGTGTGTTATGTGTTACATTATATTTCGTTGTCCGCTATGCCAGTTGTTCTATGTGCATGTATTGTAATGTTCTTCTTGTCAATCAGCGTGGGGGCGAATCATTAGGTCAGCTGGGGGAGGGCCTTGGAAGAACAGGAGGGTGGGGGCCTGCACGCGAGTGAGACCGTGTGGGGGTGCCGGGGTAACCGGGGTTTGTTTTGTGTCGGTTTTCTGCCGTTGGTTACAATGTTACGGGTTTCAGTGACCCTGGTTTTGGTTCATTAAACTACCTTCAACTACTAATGACTCGACATCATTATGTCACCGGCGAGGTCGTTACAGTACTCTAAAAAATAACGCTTAGTTTTGTACTCCTAAAAAATAACGCTTAGGGGGTGGGGCATTGGAGGAAGGCGGGATGATTTGAATGTGCTGTAATTCTCAAATGCAACAAAGGTGAGAGTCCCTTTAAGTAGGAAGTTGCCAACTTCCTGGTATGTATCCCTTATTTTAGATCGCTATTGTTTTTGTTTTAGAATTATGTTGAGCACTAACGGGGTGACCTGGGGGGTATACCACGAACCTCCGCTGAACATACCCAGGCTTTCTTGGGAAAACCTGTCTCGACAGAGACGCAACTCGCAATCAGAGTTAAATGGTACCACGACGCTCACTTTAGATTCAATTAGTTGAACCATGTTTTCCGCTTTAGGTTCAATGCCGCGTTCACATAAAAGGGGCGTTTATCGCGTCATTTGACTCACCCTAATGAGAAATGAATCGAGCCGAGAGCGGTGTATTTCACCCAAGGAGAGCAGTGTATTATTATGAACTCCAACGAGGAATTCAAAGTTCAAATCACAGCCAAGGGGAAAAACGGTTGCCCATAATATGGCCTAGGGTTGCGTGCTGGCAAAAAATAGCCGACGCGTTAATTCGTAAGTGAAAGATCTGCATATTGTCTAAAAAATATCATGTATCATCATGCGTTTACCCCCATAGATGTGGTGCCAGCAAGCTCCTACAAACATGGGGGCCAAGCCAAAATAAATATAAAATATTATTCAATGTGGTAAGTTGTAAGCATCCATTTGAATAATTTCAGGTGAATCTAGCCTATGATTTGCAATGGCCTAGGCTCCAACCTTTAATCTCATGTTTCTTACTGTAGCAAATAAAAGAAAACCCAAATTAATACGCCTGGGAGGGGGACCGCTCCACCACCCTTCACCACTTCGGAGGAGCTGGCTCTCGCCAATAACGAAGGTCGGCCGATGATGGTGGAAGGGGGGATGTCCTCTGACCCCACTGTCTCGACACGACAATCCAATGCGTTTGTAATGAGTATGTATTCATGTATTGGCAATGGACATAAATAATTGTCTTGCTAATCAAATGTGAAATGATTGAGTGTAAATTAATTGTGTCCATTTTTAGTTGAAGGTACAAACATTATTTTGGAGGAGCCGCCGACAATCAATCTCCAATCAGAGGTATATAACTATCAAAGCAAAGTATCACGTATTCTTCTAAATGTTTAATTTTTGGAAAGAATGTCTAGGTTTCCCTGAATTCTAGCAGGAGACTCTGTCGCCCTGTGACTCCAGGGCGACTATGGAGGTGATTTTTCTTAACAATTCTCACAGCTATAATATGAATTTGTAGAATAAAAAATACCTAGGCCTAATTGTGTCACTGACATAGCGGTTATGTAAAGGATAATGGACAACACGGCACTTGGACTATCCAAGGTTAATGTACGTTGAACGTGGGGCCACCTTTGAACTTGAAACACAGACACACTGCGCAACAGTAAGTGCACGGCTTCTTTGTGTAGCATTGCATTGCCTACATTACGGTCCAACAAGGACGATCAAATAACGAATACCCTCTGATGAGAATCTGTATCTCTCAAAGAATATCGTCAGACAATGCCAAGGGATCGGTTCTGTCCTGAAAAACCTTCTGTCTCCGGAGAGGCGCCCTGTCCGATAAGTGCGCGAGGTCCACGGGAACACCCACAAATGGTGACCCCATTGACGGAGGAGGGGCTAGGAAGCTGCGCACGCCGATTTAAGGAGCCTATCTCCGGGTAGAATAAGCTGAAAACCTGCTCCGACCAGGTTTGGTTGCAAGCATAAGTCACCATGGTGATACAGCGACGCTTAAAGAGATCGACTTTCGTTGGGTCCACGTAACCCAGGCTTTGAGCTCAACATACCCTCGCTAAACCTCTAATCGAGGTTCGTACTAGTACAGGCCCCTGTATGCCTTCTAGGTACTGCCGATTGTGTCGTTTGCCGACTGCTGTTTTTTGCCACCCGTTGCTTACCTGCAAAGCTGCCTTAGCCGTCTTGGGCTAGCCTGGAAGATAGCGGCGAAGACGCTAACGACGACTCCTTTAAACCATATCCGGCTATCTGTTGTCTGGTCCTTGTGTGTTTCCATCTGTCCGTGTCGCAATTAGTGTGTGTGTAGAGTGTTTGCGTGTGCGTGAGTGTGTGTCCTGGGGAAGTGTTTGGTTTAATTTGGGGATTCTGTTTATGGTTTGTTTGAGCCCTGCTTCTGTTAAGCCACTGGCAGGAGGCCTTTTTATAGCTGCGGATAGCCAGTGGGCTATCAGGCATGTTTAGATCCTTTGGGCCTGGTTTGTGCATTTGTGTTTTTTAATTTTTCAGTTTGTTTCTTTTGATTATCGAGTTTGACACTAGTGGGAGGCTGTTTGTAACTGCTGCGGATCACTAGTGATCACGTAGTTGGCCAATTCCCCATTTGTTTTGGTTGCTCATTTCTTTTTGTGAATTACATTCTGTGAGTTTGGTTGCTAGCACTTGTGGTAGGCCATTCTATAGCGGCGGATCACTTAAAGGTTGTATGGGATTTGCGAAACGCCAGCAGATTTTGAATATACACAACTCAAATGGTCCTACCCCTTCTCCTTCAACTCTGACTCCACCCATTCCAAGTACATGGACGCTCAATCATGCACGAGCTAATAGATGTGCGAGAGCGAGCCATTAGCTAGTTAGCTAGCTCCAGTAGCTACCGCAGGATAACAACAAACAGAAGCTTGCTCTGGGTCACAAGCTTTGAGTATGTGCACGAAGGGGTCACGTGCGGGGGGAGTGCAGTACGACCGTTTGACGTACTTACTGTCCAATGCCACTCGGTGGTTCTGGAAATCATTGGCTGGAGTTTTTCGAGCCCTGCCCGTTCCACAGATGATTGACTTGTTTAATTTTCATGTCAGTACTTCTAACTCAGTGGCTGTAAGTGGGTTATGAATTATGATAAGTATTTCAAGTAATTTTGCAAAATGGCCAAAAAGAGAATTCCATACCCAACCTTTAAAGGTTGGGTATGGTTGGGTATACTATATTTTTTGGCCATTTTTGCAAAATGACTTAATCGTTATCATAACCCACTTACAGCCACTGAGTTAGAAGTACTGACATGAAAATTAAACAAGTCAATCATCTGACGAGGTCTGCCCAGTTCAGTGGTGCAATGGCTTTATTGATCAGTAAGATACCTCCATGTATCATTTGCGCTGGAACACGCCTCTGCTTTTCGCCTAACGCCTCTCAGGGCGCAAATGTAGTGGCGCGAGATTGCGATGGGGGGAAATCAGCTTTGCGCCCGGGTGCAAACTAGCAACGATACATGTGTCAGTGTAGAAAGTTATTGTGCTGGATGCAAGATAGGGCCCTAAGAGTCTAAGTGACTCTTGAGTCTTTTGCGGAGCTGGTGAGCGACTCTGCGGTCCTGACATCGACAGGGAGCTCGTTCCACCACTGCGGGCCGAAAAGGAGAAGAAAACGACTATGAGTGGGGTGTTTACTGGAGCGCTCTGTCTGGTTTCACCAGCGCACACTACACTCACCCATCAAAGGACTGAGTAGGAAGAGTGGGAGATGAGTGCTGGAGGATGAACCCAGCATGATGTTCCCGTCCTGATGATTAACAAGCCCTTAAGAGCGTTGGCGGTGTGACTCAGGTACAGGTGTGGTCCAACCTTCTGGTGAGTTCCAGGGAAGGGACAGGGGGCGGACGGGGGGAGACAATCCGAAAGAGTGACACTGAGGCCAGGCCAATGAGAGGCAGCGATAGTGCGGTCTGTTTGTCCTAGTCATCTGATTATTATTTTGTGCGAATTACCGTATTGTTCTATAAGCCGCAGGAGTGGTAAAACGGGGTTGAAAGAGGCTGCTCCATAGCGTATGTTACATCTTATAAGGCAAAACTTCCAGACCATGTACATGTACTGCCCAATGCTGGTGTAAATCCGGAAAAAAACTGTTGAATAGCCGCGTTGCCGGTCAACTGCTCGGGGAGTAAGCGTTTGTAACTAAGTGTATGATTTTTGATTGTTTGAAGGTTTTATCCTTTTTACTGTAGAGTAAGACAGGAAGATATGGGATAGAGAGGAGACATGAAGCCAAGGACCACGGGCAGGAATCGCACCCGGTTGCTGCGGTAATGACTGGGCCTTAATGGTACACACTACCACGTGTGCCAACATCGTTTTGTTTACGTCACCAAATATATTATCCCATGATGTAGGCTGACTGCGTCTAACCATTGATGAGGACTTCTTGGGTTGAAGAAAAGGTACAAAGTTCCAGGAAGAATACTTAATCAGTAATCTGACATCGTAACTACGGAGACCCCTCGAGCATTCGAAGTTCTCCGTCGGGATGTCGGATACGCAATGCAATTCGCCGCCCATCGTTCTTATGTGTTGACTACAAACCATGTAAATAGTGTTGTACATAAACTTCCAAAGCTTTTTCAAATCACATTTGGTGTTTTATTGCTCCTTAATGTGCAAAGTTAAACAATGTACAAAACTAAGTAAATAAGGTGCAAAGTCAAACCGGAGAAGTGATTCCGGAAATTATTTTGTTAGAGAACCATCACAGTGCTTGCCGTCTCCGTTGCGTCGACAGGATAGTTAAATATTTTTTGGATGCGCCCGTAATCTACTGAGAGGTCTCAATAGGCTCTCCGCTATGGAGAGGGCTCTCCGTGACTATGTACAGCACTTTACGGAGGACTATAAACCGGCATTTACTTTCATCGTCAGCACCGGCCCCCTTCTTCTTGGCACGGCTGTCAACATCAGGAACATTCGCTAGTTCGATTTTCTCAAAAAGTTTCAAAATAGATCTAGTAGTAAGTACGGGTAGCATCGAACTAACGTTAGCCCAAGGGAGGCTCCATGATTGCTAAATCGAATGAGGGAGTAAAAATTGCCATTAAAGAAGGAAAGCATAGTATGCCTTGCGACTATGCTTCGCAGTATGCCTTGTGAAACCCAGTATGCCTTTGAAACACCTCATGATTATTCAATGAAACGCTACCAGGAACGCCTAATGGCGTTCCTGGTAGCGTTTCATGTTAGATTTTTTATTTCATGCCAATGACAGATAAAGAATGTGAAGTTAAACCTTGTAAATTGAAAATGCACTCCTGCCTCTTGCCTTACATAGATATCATGTGATTATGTTTTCCACTGTAGTCATTTGTGTCAATGTGTCATGGACTGAAACGCCCAAAGCCTTGCAGCTGGAACCTTCTCATAAAACCTGAGGTTGATGACAGGTCCAGCACAAGTTTATTGATAACCTGTTCAGAGCACCAACTCTTCAGCCCACCTTGCTATCTTCTCATCGCCGCTTCGTCCTTTTTTTAAAAAAAACACTAAAAAGGGTAGATCTCGGCAAACCTTTTCTTTCTCTCGCATTACAATTGGCAAAAATGTATATTTACAGCCTAAATTGAAAGAACATTTCATTTACAAGAACTACTGGGTATTAATATGGTGATTCACTTTTGATAATTGGTGACGTTTTAATTTTTAAACTCATTATTTGAAGATGTTTTAATGAGTGTGTTTATCTGACCCTTCTGGCCACTGTGTTCCCCAGCCCAGCTGAGACCATGACTAACTTCAGCGTGCAACCATGGAGATCACCAACTCCAGCCCCAGCGTCCTCTTGGACCAGGGTAAGCACTTCAGCGATTGATAAACAACATCAGGGTGTTGAAACATGTTGCTAAATAGTCGTGGCCAGTCCTTGGTCATATTGGTGTTTGTTTGGGTGCTGTCAGAATGTCACTTGTCTCTGTCCCCATCCTCAGGATGTACATGCCGAGCGGGCAATGCTCGTTGCCCCCGTCACCCCTTCTGATGTCAGACTCCAGCGGCAGCGTCTTCCGTCACCGGCCCCTTTGGCCACGACTTTATGGCTGTATTCACCTACAATCCTGCTGGCCAACACATGCTGGCCGTCTGGTTTCCACGTGCCCGTACCCAGAAGAGAGGATTCACGACCTTCGCTGTGGCCATCATTGACCGGACCAAGTGCGACGACAATCTCCTCAAACTCATGACCAAGGGCTCAGAGAAAGGCCCTCTGAGGCCAGCAAGGCGAGTGTCTCCTGTAACGGCTTTGTGGTCCGAGCCACCATGTCTGACACATTCAATGCCGTGCTGAAGGTGGAGTCAGCAACGTTCCCCTTTCTAACTAAGGGGTGAAGGTCGGCCCCTGTAGTTTCAACCACATCAATCAGATGGTCCGTCATGAAACCAGGTTTTAAAATCAATACACAACAATTGGTGTCTGTGTAGGTTACCCTCTTAATAAATGCATTAAAGCCTTAAACACGATAATCAAGTGTTGTGTCAATACTTACACCTCTGCTTATCTTAATTCTTTACTTATTTTTTGTTCACATTACCACATTTTTCGAAAATAAGGCCACATTTATTATAACGCCTCTGCCTTTTCGCCTAACGCCTCTCAGGGCGCAAATGTAGGCCACAACGACTCTACGAGTGGGGGTTTACTGGAGCGCTCTGTCCGGTTTCGTCAGAGGTCCCCACACTTACCCAATCAAGGACTGAGTAGGAAGAGTGAGGGATGAGTGCTGGAGGATGAACCCCGCGTGATGTTTCCCGTCCTGATGATTAACAAGCCCTTAAGAGCGTTGCCTTGTGACTTGTTTGCTCAGGTACAGGTGTGGTCCAACTTCTGGTGAGTTCCAGGGAGAGAACAGGGACGGGGGGGAGCCAATCAGAAGGAGCGACACTGAGGCCGGGGCCAATGAAGGCAGTGATAGTGCGTGTGGGAGATAAGGTACAAGTCGCCTGGCACACCAGGTCTTGATTACCTGAGTCAATAAAAACCTCAGGTTGGTGAGAGGTGCAGCACAAGGTGACCGGTACCCATTCAGAGCAACACTCTTCAAGCCCACACTCGGACCTCCTCATCGTCGCTGGCCTCATCTTCTGCAAACTCTTCCAGGCCCTCTTGTCATATACGGTCCGTTTCGGAAGTGAAAAAGGTACGTCCATTTTGAATCGCTGGGTGGCCCTCCACCTTGTTAAAAGACGTTCTCTAGAAGAGTCGTTTTTCTGCGTAACAATTGGTTAGAATTATATTTAGGGTCTACCACTACCACAAGATATAACTGGAATGGTAAAATATTGATTTGACAACCCTACAGTTTCCATTAAGATGTTTTAGGAGAAAATAAAGCAATCCTGTCGTAACTAGCATAGTTCTAGGAACATAATATTAATAGTTACGTAGTAAGTAGTAGTAGTAAAAGCAGCAGTAGTATAGTAATAGTACAAAGGATCACGCCCATCACTCAACATGACTTAATGTTTCATTATTAAGAGCTGAATATGAATATCTCCATTCTGAGTTCAAACCACACCACAGTCTCCCCTACTTCACAATTTCCACTGCTGCGATGGACTGAGGACACTAGAAGACGACCAGCTTCAGCCACCTAAGCCGGTTTAACCTGACCCCCCGTTGTGTCTCCTCCAGCCCAGCAGAGAACATGCCTCACCGCAGCTGCACCGTGGAGATCAACAACTCCTCTGGGTCGTACAGCCTCTCTGACCCCAGGTAGGCCCGCCATTGGTTCTATTTACCGGCAAGCACTCGAACAGGAAGTACAAGCTGGTGGAACTAGCAGAGGAGTCGCTCACCAGCTTTGGACGCAGAGTCGCTCACCAGCTTTGGACGCAGAGTCGCTCACCAGCTTTCCGCAAGAGACTCACTTGTTCAGAGTTCTACCAGACTATGCATAGCCTCCCGCTCCAAATGTACTTAGAGGTCCCGTTTATATCACCAGGTTTGAGTGTGATTAGCCGTTACAAGCCGCTTTGAAAAGCTGCCCCTTCTGACATCACAAGTGGGCGTGTCTACCAAGATGTATGCTGGACAGATCAGTCTACCAGTCTACCCAGTGGACTGTAGCAAACGTTGCTCATCTATCCGTCATACATCTAGGTAGACACACACACCTCAGGTCAGAAGAGGCAGATTTTCGAAAACGGCTTGTAATAGCTAATCATGTGAATTAAGCATAATCTTCCAAGGTTTGGGAACAGTAGAGTAGCGTGGATGGGTTTTTTCCCCATTTCTATTCAAAAGGAACCGGGTTCGATCCCCGATATCCGCACGAACCGGTTGTAGTCCGCCCTGAGCTAGACGCCTTAACCCCGACCCGCTTCTGAATCCACTGTGGGTCCCTAATGACACAACAGTAGTCATTTGATCGTATTTGTTGGTTTGAGTACGTCTGGCGTCTGGGGGTCATTGTCCTGCCCATCTGGACCCACTGAGGCCATCTGATAAAAATATGCTGAGTCAAACCAAACAATTACGATCAAATGACTTAGCATGGTGTAGCATCTTAGCCTAGCTATGTTTCTTGCACACAGGGAATGGGTTAACTTAGTGATTGTTAGTGCTCGACACTTGGTTCTTTGAACATCCTTACCGTACCGACAGTGATATATTGTTTCTCTAACTTCTGACTAATGTAAGTCTCTTTGGATAGAAGCGTCTGCTATACGCCCTCAATGTAAACATCATATTCGGGTCATTGTATTTGCTCCATGGGGCTCCCCTGGGAGCTGTCGGGTGCTAACCTGCTGTCCTTGGCCCCCCCGTCCTCAGGGTGTTCATGGAGAGCGGGTGCTGCGAGGTGCCCCTGCCCCCCATGGTCGGCCCGTGCTCCCAGGCCAGCGCCTTCTTCAACAAGACGGAGGGCGCGGCCACGGGCGCGGTGGGCGTGTTCACCTACAACCTGTTCAACTACGATCTCAACGACTACAGCCACTTGCTGGCCGTCATGTACTCCGTGCCCTACGACCGCATCCTCTACTCCAACTGGTGCGCCGTGGGCGTGTTCGAGCGCGGCACCGAGTGCGACTACAGCCTGTACGACGCCTTGTACAACGGCTCCGAGGACCGCTTCGCCCGCGCCAAGGCCGACGGCGGGGGCGTGTCCTACGAGGGCGACTACGTGGTGGTCGGCGCCTCCATGTCTGACTCAGGGGAGGCCGTGGTGAGGGTGGACATCAACGACCTGGGCATGTACTAGGGCCGGGAGGTGGGGGAGGTGGAGGAGGTGGAGGAGTGGGACTAGACTAGGACAGGGGGAGGTGGAGGAGGGGAAGGAGCATGGCTAGACAAAGACAGGGGGAGGTGGAGGAGGGGGAGGAGGTGAGCTAGACTAGGACAGGGGAGGTGGAGGAAGGGTGGTGCTGTGTGTGTGAACCCTCCCGTGGTTTCAATCAAATCGTATCTTGATAATAAAAGGTAATAATGATAAAGGTGATCGTTATCTTTTAACCGGTGCACTAAAGCCCACTAACGACATTCAACAGCGGTTGGCGTCATTCTTTATTGCTAGGAAGTCATTTATCATTTGAATTAAAGAAATTATAATTTTATATTTTTGACTCCCCGTTATTTTACCTCACCTCTTGTATCTGAGTGTGTTGCACTAAAACCTCTGTGGTGATCGTTGAAGGAGGTACGGCTGAAATCAGACAGCCAGACCACTCCACCGGCCCGCCCCGCCCAACATCCCAGTCGTCCTCATGACTCAGACAGCCGATACCACGCAGAGACCCAGGGAGCACTGGGTGCTAATCTCCCGTCCAGTCAGAGATAAGCAGCCTGGCTCCTGTGATAACACGCCCCGGTACTACGAATACTACGGCCAGGGAGGGACCGGCCGTACGTTTAGTAACCTCTCAGGATTGGACCTGCGATAACGGCGGTGCTTAGAGAACCTACAACACTCACCAAACACCAGGGCCAGCCCATGGGAGGTCCCCACCGCGATGACTCCAGACACCGTCTACAAGGAGGACGAAGCAGACCAATGAAACACAGGAACCATACTTGATAGGCTCCGGCCTGAGCAGGGCCTGGACTTCTGCATGAATACAGCTTCAGAGAGAGCGGTGGATGAAGGGAGGGACAGACAGGTGGACACTGAGCACTGACTCCCACACCGTTTGATTAGGTTTATTAAGATAAAGTTACATGTTATTGTCAGGTTGGGTCTTGCAGCAGCTTGTAAAACAGCAATGGGCAAGAACTGAATAATACAATGAAAGTAATGAAGAATAATACAAATAACTAAGAAAAGATAATCAAAAAGACAGAGAGCCTCTCTAGTACCAGGGTACTTACTATGGCTGTAGGGAGTCCTGCATCCACTTTATCCTGCAGAGACGGAACACAAGGAGAGACCGTTACAAACGCTGTGTGTGTGTGTGTTGTGTGTGTGTGTGTGTGTGTGTGTGTGGTGTGTGTGTGTGTGTGTGTGTGTGTGTGTGTGTGTGTGTGTGTGTGTGGTGTGTGTGTGTGTGTGTGTGTGTGCATGCGTGAGTACGTGCATGGCTTACAGCAGCAGAGACGATCTGGGCAGAGATCCCCTTCAGCAGACTGTGTCTAAGAACAGATCCGTGCACGCTGGCGTTCATCTCCACGGTCTTCTTCCTCCTTCAAACACACAGACACACGCGCAGACATCAATATGACACAATTTTGACATCAAGTGGTTCATCAGTCAGAACTATTCAATGATTAATTACAATTCCATTGTTAACATTCTTCAGAATACCCGAATAATAGGACAATACATGGGGCTCTGAGGTGGACACATTAAACTTAACTTAAACGGACAGATGATTTTACATCACTGATCGGCCGACATTATGATCCTAAGGTATACACTTCAGGGCCATCACTTCATTAATACATATAATAATAATAATTCTAATATCGTTATACATTGCGTTCATAAGCACTTTTCAAGGCACTGCTTTACATAGTGTATGCATGTGTGTGCACGTGCGTGTGTACCACCAATCACTGGCTCTCATAGCGGAGAGGGGAGGTATAGAACTATCCAATCAGACACCAGAGGAACACCAGTGGGGTGGCCATGTTTGAACAAGAGCCCGGACACCGGGGTCATCCCCTTCTATTGTCGCCGACGCTAGTGAGTGGCGCTGCGCTACCGTTTGAGGTGGGCCGGGTCCCCGCTGTCGGAGCTGGCCAGGGACGACGTCTCACAGGAGTGGCTGTCCACGGGGTCCGTGTTCAGGAGGCTGGTGTCCTCCCACAGGAACGTCTCCTCCTCGGTCTCAGGCTGCAGAGGACACAGAGCACATGGTAAATGGACCGCGTTTGTACAGCGCTTTTCTAACTAAAGCGCTTTACAATGTGACCTAACTTTCAACCATTCGTACGCACATTCCCACACCGACGGCGGGGTCAGGAGTGGTCAGGTTGAGGCGCCTCGCTCAGGGACACCTCGACACTCGATGAAACCGGTTACCAGTCAACCCGCTCTACGTCCTGAGCCACATGCCATCCCACACCCCCTCAGTCACATGACCACACTCAAACCCTGGACCAGTTACAAGGCGCGTCTCGTTCATGGAGATGAGGGGATGTATGTGAAGCAGCGTATTCAGAAGACTTTGCCAGGAAAGCAGGATATGTGACCCTTATTCGTGTATGTTTTATCGTAGAGCAGGTACATTAGACTACAGCATATACCGGTGTAGAATAAGAGTACCAGCAGGTATATAAAGTAGTTGGGGTCCAAAAATGAACCACTTCCACCAGCCAATGGAGAGTAGATATGAACATTAGGCCGGTAATCAATGTGCAGGGTCACAAACTAGAAAGATCACTTTGCTTTCCAGTATGCAGGGTTAAAAAACAACAGTCCTGAAAGTTCATTTTGGACCCTGCAAGTACCTCATTGATAAAGACGAAAACTCATGGCATAACTGTAACGTATTAATATAGAATAACACCATGCATTATATCTGTACCTCATTAATATAGAGTAAACTGGCATTATACTGTACCTCATTACCATAGATTTAACACATGCATTACACCCTACCTCATTAACATAGAGTTACAGGCATTATACTGTACCTCAAAAAATATATAGAAAACACATGCATTATACTGTACCTCATTAACATCGAGTAAGCAGCAGTTATACTTTACCTCGTTAATATAGAGTTAACAGGCATTTTACTGTACCTCATTAACATAAAGTCAACACATGCATTAGACATTCCTAAATGAATATAGAGTAAGCACAAGCAGTCATTCGTCTCAATAGTGTCATTGAACACAGGCAGTGAACTGTACCTCATTTAGGATGCTTTTCCAGTGTAGGAGGGGTGTCAACTTGGGGAATGTCAAACTCCTTATCGTCGATCTGAGGACAGAAGAATACAAGATTATTAAGAACATCATTTGTCTTCCCATCAGCTCTCCTCTGACCTGAGGAGTCCAATCTAACATATATGATTAGACAGAAAGACACACAGACAGACGGACTGCAAGAGATTAAAGATAGGTAAAAAACAAAATAGAGAGACAGCATTATTATATTCAGTCCAGAGTGCCGTCGCCAGCGCTGTGATGAGAGGGGCCATGGCCCATAAGGAGACACTGAACATGATGACAGGAGGAAGGCTGGTCCACTCACTGCGTCTATCTCCATGAGGTTGAGCTGCGAGGACGCCGACAGCAGGCTGCGACAGTCGGGAGACTCCGACATGCTTCCAGCTTCAACACCCACTCTGTTAAAACGTTAAACTGGACCGAAACTGGAGGAGAAACACGACATGAACACAGCGGATCCAGCCCAGTCCTGCGCAGTGCACTTCCTTGTTTGCAGCGGAAGGGAGACCTCACGTGACCGGGGATGTCACATGACCGGTCACATGTTAACTTACGTTCACGAGGGTTAAAACAAACATGAAGTTATTAACGTAATTCTCCATAAAATAGATAATTATTATTATGTACAATTACCATCATTACATTTTTATGATATTATATACAACTGCATATACGTAAAAAAATGTTTTTTACTCAAAATGCAAATAGCCTACTCCAATTTTATCTAAATTTGAATCTATTTATAATGCATAGTAAAATACGCATTAGAAATATACGTCCTATTAAATATAACAGGGAATTGTGGTTAGTGTGATAAAAATGCATTGTGTGTGTGTGTGTGTGTGTGTGTGTGTGTGTGTGTGTGTGTGTGTGTGTGTGTGTGTGTGTGTGTGTGTGTGTGTGTGTGGTGTGTGTGTGTGTGTGTGTGTGTGTGTGTGAGGTTATTTTTATGCAAATTCTAGTTTTTCTTGGGCTTAAACGTTTCAGTAATGCCAGAAAGTACTAAAAATACTAAAATATAAATACATCAAGTACTCGTTGAAGAGGCCGCCTACCAAACACTAATATTACAGAGAAATACAGACGAATCATTGAGGGGGAATATCGGTGGCGTGAAAACAAAACTGACAGGAGAAATCGATCCATAATAAATAATAAAGAGCAGATAATAATCAGAGTAGCGGAACGTTTAAAGAACGCGGCGAAGGAACTGCGGCGCTGATCAGTACGAGGCTGGGAGCTGTCCCTGGGCCACTGGTGCTGAACCCGGGGGGGGAAGTGATGTAGAGCCGCGCTCCTCCTCTGGCAGCCGCCACGTTTCACCAGCTCGATCCCACACCTCAGGCTCGGAGACAGAGCTGCTCTTTCCGAGGATCATGGCTCATCCAGAACAATGAGAGCCTTGGTGGGGTTTTAAACCGGGCCGTGGATACTGGGGAGAGTCAGGGTGCCGCGGGACCCGGGCTTGAGGTATGGGGCTTCGGGTCTCGGCTTGTGAACACATTCTTCGACTCCCGTTCGCACGGTTCGGTTCGACTGGTGTTTTGTTCGACTGATGCTATATATGCTATAATACGGCTATATATTTAGACTACGAGGAAGGGAGATCAGCCAGCGCCGCAGGACAGGGGCTTCCAAACCGCCCAGGATGTAGCCCACCCCCTCGGACTCATCCCTGGGAGGAGGACCGGACGCTAGGACCCCGGACAGCGGGATGGCTGAGACCACACACCGCTCGTACCGGAACGACTGGGGAGGGGATCCTACGGATGGATATCGGTCCACGCGTGTTTTTAACCGGACGGTAACGACCGGGACTACGGCCTGACTTCAGGACCCGGGCGGCGGGTGTAGAGTCCAAGAGACCAGCGGGAGCACGGAGTGTTTTGCTCGAGCGGCCGGAGGGGAAGGCCCAGCGAGGCGGGTGTTTTTAGGCTCGTTGTCCCCGCGGGGCTGGGGTTTTGAGACCCGTCAGGTCCAGCCTGGGGAGAACCGTACGAGGACTCGCGTTTGCGTTTCGCGGTGAATATCAGGAATACCATCAGATATAATATCAGTTATTATATCAGTAATAATATCGTTATAATATTAGTAATAATATCAGTAATAATATCAGATATAATATAATTTATAATCTATGTAATAATATCAGTGTGTTTGCGTATATTTTAAACACCCAACCAATCAGAGGGACGCTCGTGCTCTCTTCACTCAGGGCGAGAACGGTTGGAAATAACGGTGAAAACATATTCTAATTAGGCAAAAGAAACACTGATTGCGTCGATTATTTTTACCTCGTTATAGTCTATTTCGGATTCATACCAGTTTGATTGTTCACTAGTTATAACTACGCCGCCATTGTTTTGTTGGAACCCGGCAGATTTCCTTTACGCTCAGAAACCGAACTTCCCTCCCTGGCCCGAGCGCTGATTGGTCCGTCCACTTATAGAGTTCTGGAAGGCGGTTTTAAACGGGCTCAAGGCCGCGGGAAACATGAGGTGAGCTCGCGAGATCGGGACGGTATCGCGAGGCTACCTTAGAACGTGGTGGTCGCAGGATTTGGACAAAAATAAACAAAAGAATGCGACTTGGGAGTACAACCGGCTGGTCAACGGAAGAGGAACTCCGCTGCCAAAATAAGAGTAAGACCTGAATTTTTCTTCTTTTTTTTCTGATATTAACGTCTTCTAACGGTACCTTTCAACCGCCCGCCACATGTTGTCGGGGGTGGTCAACTCGGCTGTCTTTATTCTGATACAGACAACTTTATTGATCCCAAGAAGGGCAGTTCATTTGCAGCTCACCCAGCTTACCTCCTTATGGGAATTCACCTGGCCCGTCCGCCGATGCAGGTAGGCGGCTGGGGGGACGCTACAGGACGCTGCTGCTGCCGCTTCACTTATCGCTTCTCCGTCGCCGCGTCCCGCAGCGATCTGAAGGTTCATCCGCCGTTCAAATTGGAGGCGCGGCGTACGAGCAGCAGCTGCATGAGCGAACTGCCACCACCGCCATACCGCGATGCGCTTAGCAGTGTCATCACCTGTACAAGAGACCCGCTCACAGCCGAACCGTCTTCACCTCCAACCAAAGCCCGAGTGACCCAAGCCCCCCGCCCCCAAGCCCCCTGCGGGCCAGAGGTGGATGAGAAGGAGAGGGAGGAGGAGGGGGAGGAGGAAGAGGAGAAGGGGAGCCGGGAGGAGAAGTTTCACGACGACATGTCCATCAACAGCCTGAACGACAGCGGCGCCCGCACGCCGCTCTGCCGCATCTGCTTCCAGGGTCCGGAGCAGGTGGGAGACACTGTGTGTGTGTGTGTGTGTGTGTGTGTGTGTGTGTGTGTGTGTGTGTGTGTGTGTGTGTGTGTGTGTGTGTGTGTGTGTGTGTGTGTGTGTGTGTGTGTGTGTCTTGTGGTCTTGGTGGTAGGGGGGGCTCTCCTGGGTTGTGTGGATGTCAGGGAACTAGCCTTGTCTCTCTCTCTCTCTCTCTTTCTTTGAAAGGATTCAAACTGAAAGAGTCCACCGCTACAGCGCACACACACACACACACACACACACACACACACACACCACACACACACACACACACACACACACACACACTATAGGGTGCACAGACATACACACTTATATACACACTATCGGTGTATGCAGACACCACAAACACACACACACACACACACACACACACACACACACGACACACACACACTCACTCACACACTATTGAACAGTGCAGGTGTTCCCGCTTCCTGCTCCCTATGCTGCCCTCTCCCTGACCCCCCCTCAGCCCCCCTGTCCCCCCCGGTCGCTGGTTATCTCACTGTGTGTTATCTCACTGTGTGTTATCTCACACTGTGTTTTATCTCTCTGTGTGTTATCTCACTGTGTGTTATCTCACTGTGTGTTATCTCTCTGTGTGTTATCTCTCTGTGTGTTTATCTCACTGTGTGTTATCTCACTGTGTGTTATCTCTCTGTGTGTTATCTCACTGTGTGTTATCTCACTGTGTGTTATCTCATTGCGTGTGTCCTCCTCCCGTCCTGCAGGGGGAGCTGCTGAGCCCGTGCCGCTGCAGTGGCTCGGTGCGCTGCAGTCACGAGCCCTGACTGGTGAAGTGGATCAGCGAGAGGGGCCTCCTGGAGCTGTGAGATCTGCTACTACAAGTACCACGTGGTCAGCATCAGCACCAAGAACCCCCTGCAGGTAGAACTGGGCGTCTGCGTGGGTCCAGCAGGCCTGCTACATCATAGCAGAACCTCTGGTCCAGCAGTCCTACTGTGTTAAGGCAGAACCTCTGGTCCATCAGTCCTACTGTGTTACAGCGGAACCTCTGGTCCAGCATTCCTACTGTGTTACAGCGGAACCTCTGGTCCAGCAGTCCTACTGTGTTACAGCGGAAACCTCTGGTCCAGCAGTCCTACTGTGTTACAGCGGAACCTCTGGTCCAGCAGTCCTACTGTGTTACAGCGGAACCTCTGGTCCAGCAGTCCTACTGTGTTACAGCGGAACCTCTGGTCCAGCAGTCCTACTGTGTTACAGCAGAACCTCTGGTCCAGCAGTCCTACTGTGTTACAGCAGAACCTCTGGTCCATCGGTCCTACTGTGTTACAGAGGCACTCACAACTATGGTCACCCATTTGATAGGTAGCCAGTAGGGAGAATAAACCCCGCCCATTAAAGCTGAATGATTGACTAGAAGAAACTGTAGTGAATCAATCCATCAGACTGTCCATCATTCACAAACGTAAAACCGAGGTCTTCAATGCAAGCCATCTGTTGAATACCGCTTGAAAGGTGGTCTAATGGCTGTATGGGAAACCAATAGGAGCACGGGGAGAAATAGACAGATAGATGGACTCAGGCTCAAGACACCCAGCGACCGTTGGACATCAGACCTCCCCTCCCGCCTCATGGGAACACCGGGCGGTCAGAGCGGCACCAGGCCTGGAGCCCACGGCTCAGCAGGTCTGCTGGTACACTGGGGCCAGCGGCTTACTGAGGCTCCCACAGTGTGTGTGTGTGTGTGTGTGTGTGTGTGTGGTGTGTGTGTGTGGTGGTAGTGTGTGTGTGGTGTGTGTGTGTGGTAGTGTGTGTGTGTCTTCATGTCTAAGTGTGCGTGCGTGTGAGTGTGTAAATGTGTGTGTGTGTCTGTGCGTGCGTGCGACGTAGAGAACTCCAGCTCTCTGAAGCGACGACAGATCCTATAGCTCTGCTCTGCGGACATGCTTCAAGGATTCAAACACTGCTTCTGTTCACCAGGAACCAAGAGACAACAAGACCGGTTCTATAACGCCTGCTTCTGATTCCGCCCAGACCGGTTCTATGCGCCTGTTTCAGATTCAGCCCAGACCTGTTCTATATGTCTGGTTCTGATTCAGCTCAGACCTGTTCTATATGTCTGTTTCTGATTAAGCGCAGACCGGTTCTAAAAGTCTGGTTCGGATTCAGCCCAGACCGGTTCTATAAGTCTGGTTCTGATTCAGCCCACACCGGTTTCTATAAGTCTGGTCCTGATTCAGCCCAGACCGGTTCTATAAGTCTGGTTCTGATTCAGCCCAGACCGGTTCTATGCGTCTGCTTCTGATTCCACCTGAAGCCTTGATTGATTTCCTTTGCTACTTGTAGTTAAAAATAACAATCCGTTTTTAACAGCCAATTAAATCCCCACACCAGGGAGCCCGAGCAGTCGTTTGTATTTGTGGCGTGAAGCAAATTAAAACCAACCACAGAATTCACCCCGAAGATACATCCGGAAAACCCTATTCCCGAAGCTTAGGTATTCAGCCTCACAGGACCAAGACAGTGAAGCCTCTGATCTTATTATGAAAAGACCTGAAATAACTCCCTCCTCCCTCCCTGTCGCCTTCCCTATTCCTCCCCCTCTATCCTCCCTTGCTTTGTTTCCCTTTTTCCCCCCTCGTTCACATCCTATCTCCCACCTTCATTTACTCCTCCCCTCCCTCCCATCCTCTCCCCCACACTCTCCCCCCCACCACTCTCCCCCCGCCCTCCTCCCTCCCTCCATCCTCTCCCCTGCCCTCCCTCCCATCCTCCCCTCCCTCCAGCCTCTCCCCCTCCTCCACTCTCTCCCCTGCCCTCCTCCCCTCCATCCTATCCCCTGCCCTCCTCCCCTCCCTCCCACACTCTCCCCCCCCACCACTCTCTCCCCTGCCCTCCTCCCATCCTCTCCCCTGCCCTCCCTCCTATCCTCCCCTCCCTCCATCCTCTCCCCCCCCTCCCCTCTCTCCCCTGCCCTCCCTCCTCCCCCCCCCTCCACTCTCCTTGCCTCTCCGCCCCCGTCCAGTGGCGCTCCATCACCCTGACGGTGATTGAGCGCGTGCAGATGGCGGCGGCCCTGCTGGGCTCCCTCATTCCTGCTGGCGTCTGTCTCCTGGCTGGTGTGGTCGTCGCTCAGCCCCAACGCCCGCTGGCAGCGCCGCGACCTGCTCTTCCAGATCTGCTACGCCATGTACGGCTTCATGGACCTGGTCTGCATAGGTGAGGAGCGGGAGGGGGGGGTTGCAGGATAGTCTGAGACATGGATCTGAATTTAACGGGAGACGCGCTAGATAAAAGCGGTCGCTGAATGTGAAAAAAAGGATGGTTAAGCATTGATTAGCATATTAGCATTTATTTAATTTGTGTGTGTGTGTGTGTGTGTGTGTGTGTGTGTGTGTGTGTGTGTGTGTGTGTGTGTGTGTGTGTGTGTGTGTGTGTGTGTGTGTGTGGTGTGTGTGTGTGTGTGTGCACGCGCAGCGCAGTGCTCATCATCCACGAGGGCCCGTCCGTCTTCCGGATCTTCCACCGGTGGCAGGCAGTCAACCAGCGCTGGAAGGTCCTCAAACTACGACAAGGTACCGGAACCGGCTCCGTCCGGCCTGATCCCGTCTGCTCCATAGAGGAGAGGGAATATTTCGGACAAAAATTTATAAACGTTTTTAAACAAGGGAATTTCTGCATAAGACCCCTAACTAGTACTAATAAGACCCCTAACTAGTACCCAGACCACTAATGAGTCCGGAGGCCGGACCCCTGTAAATCATGATCATGTGCCCCCCCCGCCTCAGGCCCGGGACCTGGCGGAGCAGCAGAAGCCGGATGCCCCCCCCAGGAGACAACCCCCCCTGCCGTGCCCCCAGCGGACGGGCCCCCCCGTCGCCCAGCCCGCCCCGGCACAGACAGACGGGCACCGCCCCCTTCCTCGCGCTCCTCGGCTCTCCTGGCCGCCGTCGCCATGACGATGACCCCGGCCCACCCAGGTGTGACCTCCTCGCCCGACCCGGAGGAAGAGGAGGAGGAGCGGGGGGGGCCAGCCATGGAGGAGTCAGAGGTCACGCCCACGACGGCGGGGGGGGGTGACGGCGGGGTCCGAAGGGGAGAACCACCTCCACCAACACAGGGAAGGTGGAGGTGGTGGAGGTGAAGGTGGTGGAGGTGGAGGAAGTGGAGGAGGAGGAGGGGGCTACCGCTGGACCTACAGCATGCTGCACCTCCTGGGGCAGCGGGGGGCCCCGGGACCCCAGGCCCGGAGCCCCAGCCCACCTCCTCCAACCCCCCAGACCCAGGGACCCAGAGACCCCAACAGGGAGCTGGTGATGAGGGTCACCTCGCTGTGAGGGGGGCCGGGGGCGGGGGGGGAGAGGGCTCCAGCGAGGGAACAAAATAAAACTCTAAACTAAAACATGTGGAGGTCGGAGGACGGAGGGAGTCAGTGTGGTGACTGCAGAGACCCCCGCTTTGGGGGAGTACAGGGACAAGAGGGGAAGGGGGGGGGCAGGGGAGTGGGGAGGTGAGGGAGTGGGTCAGAAACGGCGAGGTGAGGGATCGGGTGAGAGATGGGGAGGAGGGGGAGGTGAGGGAGTGGGTGAGAGATGGGGAGGGGGAGGGAGGTGAGAGGATGGGGAGGAGGGGGAGGTGAGGGAGTGGGTGAGAGATGGGGAGGTGAGGGAGTCGGGTGAGAGATGGGGGAGGAGGGGAAGGCGAGGGAGTGGGTGAGAGATGGGGAGGAGGGGGAGGCGAGGGAGTGGGTGAGAGATGGGGAGGAGGGGGAGGGCGAGGGAGTGGGTGAGAGATGGGGAGGAGGGGGAGGCGAGGGAGTGGGTGAGAGATGGGGAGGAGGGGGAGGCGAGGGAGTGGGTGAGAGATGGGGAGGAGGGGGAGGCGAGGGAGTGGGTGAGAGATGGGGAGGAGGGGGAGGCGAGGGAGTGGGTGAGAGATGGGGAGGAGGGGGAGGCGAGGGAGTGGGTGAGAGATGGGGAGGAGGGTGAGCCGTTGGGGGTGAGGGAGGCATCGGGGGAGAGGGAGTGGGTGAGGGTGAGGGAGGGAGGGATCAGGGGAGACTGTGTTGTCCCTATGGTGCAAAGCATCAGTCCGTTCTCCTGTCGACCGTCTCCTTAACACGGAGGACGGCCCCTAGAGACCCGTGGCCCTGCAGGGTGATGTCACAGGCCCCTAACGACGCCTTTAAAACCAAGCAGGGGACCCTGACCCGCGGATAGAGGACCTGACCCGCGGGGAGAGGACCCTGACCCGCGGGGAGAGGACCCTGACCCGCGGGTAGAGGACCCGGACCCACATGGGGGGGGGGGGGGGGGACCGCCCGTGTCTGCATGAATGGAATGCCTTTTCATTTAATTTATCGGTTTTGGTTTCGCTGCTACTTTTGTACCTCAAAGAGTCTTCTGAGCTCAGCTCTGCTTCTAAAGTCTGCGGTTTTAAGTTGCATTAAAAGCTCTTTAAAAGCTCTCCAACCACGCGCCTCTGTGAACCGCCGGAGTCCAGGTGTGTTTGCTGTGGTCTACGACGTGCGTTTTGTTTCCCCCTCCAGCGTTCGCCTGGCAGAACTCTGTTTCACACATTATTTGCTGCTTGATTACTTCAGCGAACGAGTCTGCTTGTTGATCTTCGACGGGCCAGGTCTCCTTTATGAGCAGAAAAGAGGATCTGTTCCTGTGGTTGGTTTGTCCTGGGCAGCGCTTCTTAAAGTATGAGTCGGGACTGCAAATCGGACTTGATCCGGAGTCCTGTACAGAACACAAGTGATGTGTGGTAAATTGACTGCATTTACACTGCGTTTCCTAACCAGTGGCCACAATACAATACTGTTAACATTCACCCATTCACACACCGACGGCGGGGTCAGCCACAAAAGACGACACCAGCTCGCATTTAGGGTGAGGTGTCGTGCTCAGGGGACGCCTCGACACAGGATCGAACTAGCAACCTTCCGGTTACCAGCCCACCCCACTTCGAACTCCTGAGCTACAATCCGCTCCTGACACCAAAGGATCTCCAATCCCAGCGTGCTCAGAGTTCTCGGAGTGGGCCGTCAGGTCCAGTGGAGACACATGTTGTCTTTGAGACCTAGACCACGTGGGCTCCTTTCAGAGTAGACTCTAGTCTCGTAGCGTCTAGTGTGTGTGTGTAAAGTGAAACTCAATGGGCAACAATTCAAGACGCATTGCGTTGCAATTTGTAAGACAAATTTTATTAGTGTCCTATAAATACATTGGAATTTAAACGGAATTGTACCGATTTCTTTTGTGTGCATATTTTCCACGGTGAACCAACCAATAGGGTAAGAGGAGAGGGGAGGTACATCCTTGTCTTGGCCGGACCCCCATAATCCCATTTTACAGCCCACTTCTCAGTGTCACGTTCAAACAAAAAGGACCTATCAGGCTAGAAGGGAGCCCAGAGTCGATTCAACATTGTGTGTGTAGGTTATAGGAAAAAGCAGTGGAACCCAGCAAAGGGGGTCCAAACCGAGCATGGAAACACAGGAAGACCCCCTAACACAGGTAAACCCCCTAACCAACAGTAGTAGTGGGGTACACAGTCAATACTGCATAGTACCGTCTATTAACGGTCTCTGGTGAACAGAGTCTCTTTCACTCCCAGAAGCTCAATGCTCGTCGGTCGGTGAAATGATACGGGACGACCTGTTCATTCAAATGGAGACCTTTGTCTTTATTATTCACGTCTCTCGTAACACTTCTTTCACAATCTACAGTATCTACAGTATTTAACACGTTACAAAAACACCAAAGGTAATCACTTTAGGGGGGTTTGTACTAGAGGAGGGAGAAAGGCACGACTGTGACGCAATGGGAGTAAGCCCCACCCCCCCCCCCCCAGCGGTCCGACACATCCTGTACTGCACTAACGGACAGGAAGTGAGACCGGATACTTCCTGTAGGACAGGAAGTGAGACCGGGTACTTCCTGTAGGACAGGAAGTGAGACCGGGTACTTCCTGTAGGACAGGAAGTGAGACCGGGTACTTCCTGTGGCACACCATACAGTCCATGAAGGTAATGTCCCAGGTCGGAGCCAAGTGAACTGGCGGGAGAAAAAAGGATGGAACACGACGGAGAAGGTTCACTTGGATGGAGGTTCTCCCTGGTCGCATGAGGAGCTGGGGGAGCTGGGGGGCCGGGTCGGAGGTGGAGTTGGCCGCGGCCGGAGGGGTCTGGTGCTGTCAGAGGGGGTGGAGGTGACCAGAGGGTGGAGGTGGCCGTGGCTGGAGGGGTCCGGTGGTGTGAGGGGTGGAGTCAGATGTTTTAAAAGGCCTCCGAAGGACGGTGTATCTCTACTCCAGCTCCACCAACAGATCGCCCTCTCCCACCGTCTCTCCGGCCTTGCAGTGGACGCTCTTCACCTGAGAGGAGGAGGAGGAGGAGCAAAAATGACCAAAGGGTTCCGGAGGAGGAGATCAAAGATGACCAGAGACGACCAGAGAGTAGGACCAGATGAAGACATGGACACCACACACAGGACAGTGAGCTCATTCTGTGCTGGACCTGGGAGTAGAGACATCACTAATATCTCCCTGTTGTTTGACATAGTCAGCGGAGTGGCTCACCTTTCCAGTCTTGGCCGCCGTCATGCTGTTCTGCATCTTCATGGCCTCGATCACGCAGATCTCCTGGCCCTCGGCCACCTGCAAACACACAACACGAGGAGTTACACAGACGCTTGATCAAGACACAAACCTATGAAGGGGTTGGCTTTGAGCTGGGCGGCATGTGGCTCCGGAGGTAGAGCGGGTTGGCTGCAACCACAAGGTTGCTAGTTTGATCTCGCTCAGGTTTCCCTGAGCGAGACGCCTTACCCTCACTGCTCCCGACGAGCTGGCTGTCGCCTTGACAGGCTGACACCGCCGTCAGTGTGTGAATGTGTGCATGAATGGGTGAAGTTGGCAATATTGTATCGCGCTTTGAGTGGGCACTGTTTACAAAAGCGCTGTTTGAATGCAGTCCGTTTAGCATTTAGCTTCACACTACAACCAAACATGGCAGGATGAGAAGATGCACCACTCGGTATTACGAGCAAGTGAACATGGGTAGCGTGGAGTGAAGGGATGGCTTCCTACTCCTCCTCATGCACCAGCTACAGTCACATGTTCAGCGCTGCTTTCCTAGTCAGAGGAGAACCTTTAAGGAGAGATATACTGTACGTATCCAAGAGGCAGAATGTGGGCCTGCTTGACTCCATGCTGCCTAAACTGTGGAGCGACGGGGGGATTCCCAGCTGTCGACGTGGAGCCTCAGTGCTGGCGGCTGCGCCCTGAACGGAGGTCACTTCACATCCATACTTTGTGCGTTGGAAAATTATGGTGTGTTCACTTCACAGTAGCCAGTGGATTGTGTTATTTGCACAGAGTGAGTGAGACCATGTGAGTAAGTGAAATAATGTGACTGAGTGAGTGAGTAAGATTATGTATGTTAGTGAGTGAGTTAATGTGGGTGAGTAAACGTGAGTGCATGTATGATAGTGTGAGTGAGTGAGCGTGCATGTATTCACCGTGTCTCCGGGCTTGACGGACACGGCCACCACGGAGCCCGGCATGGGCGAGCGCAGGATGCTGCTGGTGTCTTCTGGAACCTTCTCCGGCATGAAGGAGCTCAGCTCAGCAGCCAGCGGGGACAGGACGCGCACCTTGAACTACAAACACACACACAACCAGAGATACACACACACACACACACACACACACACACAACCAGAGATACACACACCCACACACAACCAGAGATACACACACACACACACACACACACACACACACACACACACACACACACACCACACACACACACACACACACACACACACACACAACCAGAGAGATACACACACACACACCCACACAACCAGAGAGATACATACACACACACACACACCCACACACACAACCAGAGATACACACACAAACACAGCCAGAGACACACACACACACACACACACACACACAACCAGAGACACACACACACAACAAACAAGAGACACACACACACACAACCAACAAGAGACACACACATCCATAGGAGACACACACAACCAGAGACACACACACAGACACACACCCACCCACAGAGAGACACATACACATTAACACAACCACAGAAACACCCACACACATACACACTTTGTTGATATGGCAATACACCTATCGGCCAATTATGTAGATTTTCTGTATCCGAAATCTAAATGGTCTCTAGCTTAAGCATGGTACTTTTATATACATACTTACATACACACATATGTCTATTTTATTAAGAGGCAGTCTTACCGATGTTCCCAGGTACTGAAGACAGATGTCCCCAGACGCAGTCCTGGACAGACACTAGAGCACAACATGCACTCAGTCATCATGTCTGGAGTAAGAACACTCAATGTTAAACAGGCTCGCTGTAGCTAACCCTCAGGCTACACTATAAACCTGGAGCCAACCGCTTGGTAGCTCGTAGCTGTAGCCAACTAGCTAGGATCTAGTAGCTTGCTGCTGATAAAATAGTAGCTAAATACTTGTAGCTGTAGCCAACTGCTGGATAGCTAGTTGCTGTAGGTAGCTAAGCTACCTAGATGGCTAGTAGAAGTAACCATCTGCTAGTTAGCTTGTAGCTGTA
Organism: Gadus morhua; assembly: GCF_902167405.1. Classification (NCBI taxonomy): domain Eukaryota; kingdom Metazoa; phylum Chordata; class Actinopteri; order Gadiformes; family Gadidae; genus Gadus; species Gadus morhua. The sequence continues at coordinate 8,665,526 of NC_044062.1, forward strand.
TGTAGCCAAGTGCAAGCAAGATACTAGCAGTAACCATCTGCTAGGTAGCAAGTAGCTGCAGCTAAGAGCTAGTAGTAGTAACCATCTGCTAGTTAGCCGGTGGCGGTAACCAAATGCTAGTTTGATAGCAGCTGCTGCCAAGTGCTACATGGCTAGCAGCTGAAGGCCCTGAAGTACCTGCAACATCCTGGGAGTGTTGTTGATCTTCAGGGGCAGCAGGGGGGAGGCAAGATCCCACTCCCCACTCACCACCAGGCTCTCTCCCCCCACCTCCACCTGGGGGAGAGAGGGAGAGGGACAGACACAAGCAGAGGGAGGGAGACACGGAAAAAAGGGAGAGGGACAGACACAGAGGGAGGGAGGGAGACCGAGAGAGGAGATTCTGAATACTTGAATAGTTCCGGGAGAACTTCTTTCAAAGGCTGAAACAATAGAAAACTCTGCAAAAATACAAGAAAAATGAACTATAAAAGTGGTGAGGGTAAACTGTAAGAGTTTTCCCCATGAGCTGCAGCTCTACTCTGCAGTAGGGGACTCACCGTGTAGGTCTGTCCTGTTCTGGAGACCACCACCGGGTGGCGCTCCCCCCCCAGCTCCACACACAGGTCCCAGCGCCGCCGCTCCTGGGAGGAGGCGGACACCCTGAGGACACAGGTCAACCCTTCAGGACGCGAGGTGCTCCGACAGCACCGGTACCCTGGTCACTGGAGAACCTCTGGACAGACGCCGTAGCTACGAGTCTCCTAGTGATCAACACGCTTGCTAAGCTACGTGTAGCCTAGTGATCAACACGCTAGCTAAGCTACGTGTAGCCTAGTGATCAATACGCTAGCTAAGCTACGTGTAGCCTAGTGATCAATACGCTAGCTAAGCTACGTGTAGCCTAATGATCAACAAGCTTGCTAAGCTATGTGTACCCTAATGATTAACACGCTAGCTAGGCTACGTGTAGCCTAGTGACCACGCAGTAGCAGCGTTTCACCACTAGAGGGAGACAGCTGAAGCAGACCCAGGTCAGCCTAGTGGGGTGGCTCTCTGGTTCCTGTGGTTCCTCACCTCAGCGTGCCCAGGAAGGTCTGCGCGCGCAGCTGTGCGGAGACGTGCAGCGCGGCCGCCGAAGCCAGCAGCTCCCTCTGCCCCCCCGCCGTCAGCTGGTGACCATTGAACCCGTCGGGGTAGACCTCCGGCAGGAAGTTGGTGCTGATGTCCCCGGAGATGAAGCGGGGGTGGGTGATGATCTCCCGCAGGAGAGGGATGTTGTGGGTCACACCTTCGGGAGGGGGAGGGAGAGAGGGAGGGAGACACAGAGGGAGGGAGAGAGACAGAGAGGGAGGGAGAAAGAGAGGGAGGGAGAGAGAGGGAGGGAGACAAAGAAGGAGGGAGAGAGACAGAGAGGGAGAGAGAAAGAGAGGGAGGGAGAGAGAGAGAGGGAGACAAAGAAGGAGGGAGAGAGACAGAGAGGGAGGGAGAAAGAGAGGGAGGGAGAGAGAGGGAGGGAGAGCTTTAGGACAGCATTTCCTCTGTTGGGCCATGACCCCCTTACTGTACCGATAGCAACATATCGTTGTGCACGTGCACGCGTGTGTACCTCTGATGACGTAGTTATCCAGGGCGTCCTCCATCTTGGAGAGGGCCTCCGCCCGCGTGGCCCCGTAGGTGACCAGCTGCCGGAGACAAACGAGAGGACAACTCAGTCTCCCGCATCGCTACATCGTCACGACCAGTGCCGGAGCGGAGGGAGAGCGTTACCTTGGAGATCATGGGGTCGTAGTAGATGCTGATGTCACTTCCTTCACTGATGCCGCTGTCCACACGCACCTGTGAGGGACAGGAAGAGGAATTACTGAATGGGGAGAGAGGGCGCCATGTTTAGAACTGTAGTTGTGAACACAAATGAACACACTACGCAACCAAATGGCCATTACTTGAACATATAAACGTGTATGAATGTATGAAATGTATCAAATATATAAATTATATGAATTACATGGAAATGTACAACATAGGGATGGATATGAATACTCACATAAATTTGGTATTCCTGTTAAAATGCTACTATTGTATATTAATGTCTAAAACAAACTAGGATGTGTGGACCCACATGACAGACTAACATGTGCCTCACAGACCATTATGTGGATATGGACAGCATCTGTAGCTCAGCGATCTGAATGTGAAGTCGAACACAGACGCGTCCTGATGGGTAACTGAGAGGCTGAACGTACGTTGCTGAGGTTCAACGGCTCCTGGTACTGAGACAACCTGCCGATGGACGGGAGGCCGAAGGACTTGTACGGGTCCTAAGAGGGGAGGAGGGAAGGAGAGAGGAGGAGGGAAGGAGGGAGGAGGGGAAGGAGAGGAGGGAAGAAGAGAGGAGGAGGGAAGGAGAGGAGAGGAGAGGGGAGGGGAGGGGAGGAAGGGAAGAAGAGAGAAAGAGGAAAGGAGAGGAAGGGAGAGGAGGAAGGGAGAGGGGAGGAGAAACATTAAGGATACATTTTATAGGTTCCAAGATGACAACAACAAAATGTTTCAATATGGATTTGAATGTTAGTAACGCAATAGCAATACAATGTGTTCTAGAAAGTAAAAGGAAACACAAGGCACACTCATATACACACCAACACACACACACACACACACGCGCGCCCCTACCTCTGCGTAGACGCGGCTCTCGATGGCCCAGCCGTTGATGGGGATGTCCTCCTGTTTGTGGAGGAGGGGGTAACCCTTGGCGACGCGGATCATCTGCTGCACCAGGTCCAGCCCAGTGATGAGCTCTGTGATTGGATGCTCCACCTGGAAGCAGTTCAGCCAATGGGACGGCAGTTACAACGCAGGCCGAGGAGAACATGGGGAGATTTAGTAGGGAGAGATTTCTTCCTGCTAAAAAATTGTGTCTTCTCACTTCACACAACGAAGACACAGACACACGCAGAATCTCAGTCACACACAGACACACACAATTTCGGTCATACACAGACACACCCACGAAATTTCAGACACATACACACACAATTTCAGAGACACACAGACACCGAGCCAGACAGACACACAAACAAAGCAGACAGACAGGCCGATGGACAGTTGAGTAGAGAGTACGAGAGACCGACGCGTGACGCAGACGGTTGGAATGCGGCCCTCCCCCACCTGCAGCCGAGTGTTCATCTCCAGGAAGTAGAAGTTCTTGTGGGAGTCGACCAGGAACTCCACGGTGCCGGCGGAGGAGTACTGCACCGCCTGGGCCAGCTGCACCGCCTGCTCCCCCATGGCCCGGCGGGTGTCCGCGTCCAGGAAGGTGCTGCGCACACACCCACACAGGTCAATACATCACAACACACACAACTGTAGGTCAACACATTACAACACACACAACTGTAGGTCAACACATTACAACACACACAACTGTAGGTCAACACATTACAACACACACAACTGTAGGTCAACACATTACAACACACACAACTGTAGGTCAACACATTACAACACACACAACTGTAGGTCAATACATTACAACACACACAACTGTAGGTCAACACATCACAACACACAAAACTGTAGGTCAACACATTACAACACACAACTGTAGGTCAACACATCACACACACGGGTCAATACAACAGATCACACACAGGTCAATACAACACACACACACACACACACAGGTCAAAACATCACAACACACACAACTGTAGGTCAACACATCACAACACACACAACTGTAGGTCAACACATCACACACACGCAAAAAGGTCAATACAACACACACACACACACACCTGTAGGTCAGCACATCACAAAACACACAAAATTACGACTGCATTTCAACACACACAGACACACACAAACCCTGACCCTGACACACAGATGTCACTGGTTTTCTGGGAAAACAAAGAATGGGGTTTAGGTTTGTGTGGGACCATCAGCTGTCGGGGGTCTAGCGGGGCTGACCTGGGAGCCTCCTCCACCACCTTCTGGTTCCTCCTCTGGATGGAGCACTCCCTCTCGTTCAGCCACAGAGCGTTACCGTGTTTATCAGCCAGCACCTGCAATAACACACTACACCTTCAACAACAAGCATCACCACTGGTTTATCTGACCACAGCTTTAATAACAGACTACACCTTAAATAACACACATCAGCCCTGTGCTCATCAGACTACACCTTTATTAAAACAAGCACCTTTAATTAGATGTAACCCGATATAGGTACAGTGTGTATGTGTGTGTATATTTCTATATCTCTGTGTTTGTTAATTTCTATGTGTGTGCGTGTGTGTGTGTGTGTCTCTCTATACCTGTATCTCTATGTGTGTACCTGTATCTCTATACCTGTATCTCTATTTGTATATCCCTATACCTGTATCTCTATGTGTATCTCTCTATACCTGTATCTCTATGTGTATCTCTATTCCTGTATCTCTATACCTGTATCTCTATGTGTATATCTCTATACCTGTATCTCTATGTGTGTATCTCTATACCTGTATCTCTATGTGTATCTCTATACCTGTATCTCTATTTGTGTATCTCTATACCTGTATCTCTATGTGTATCTCTATTCCTGTATCTCTATACCTGTATCTCTATACCTGTATCTCTATGTGTGTATCTCTATACCTGTATCTCTATGCGTGTATCTCTATACCTGTATCTTTATGTGTATCTCTATACCTGTATCTCTATGTGTATCTCAATGTGTATCTCTATACCTGTATCTCTATGCGTGTATCTCTATACCTGTATCTCTATGTGTATCTCTATACCTGTATCTCTATGTGTCGGGGGTTGTCGATGAACTTCTCGATCAGCAGTCTGCTGTCACCGAAGCTGGAGGCCGCTTCCTGAGTGGAAAAGCGGAAGCCATCCCTGAAACACAAACACACAATGTCAGACACACACGCACACAAACAAACACACAAATTCAGACACACGCACACTCAAACGTCTGCAGAGAGACGGAGAAAAAGAGCCAGACAGACCAATCAAGCAGACAGACCAAGACAGATGGATACAGACCAGGTAGAGAGACAGACAGGCAGGCAGGCTGACAGAGCGACAGGACAGACAGACAGACAGACAGACAGACAGACAGACAGACAGACAGACAGACAGACAGACAGAGCGACAGAGCGACAGGCCAGACAGACAAGACAGACAAGACAGGCAGACAGACGGGCAGGCAGACAGGCAGGCAGACAGGCAGGCAGGCAGGCAGGCAGGCAGGCAGGCAGGCAGGCAGACAGACAGACAGGCAGCCAGAGTGACAGGGCAGACAGGGCACCTGGTCTCCTCTTCGTTCCAGGCTATCCTCATGCCTTTCCCTCCTCCTCCGGCTGAAGCTTTGATCATCACCGGGTAACCTGGACACAAACACGCACGCCCTAAAGAGCCTGGACCCAAACACACCCGTACCCCCCTGAACTCTAAAGCGTTTGACAGACAGCTCCTTCCTTACCGATGTCCAGGGCGATCCTCACCGCGTCCTCCACCGTCTGGAACACAAGGCGTTCGTCAGCGACTCATCGTTACACACAGTCCAAACATCGTTTAAAAGGTGACCTATTATACCACCAGGTGTGAGTGTGATTAGCCATTACAAGCCGTTTGGAAAATCTGCCTCTTTTGGCTTGTTACAGCTAATCACACCCACACCTGGTGGTATGATAGGTCACCTTTAAAATGTAGTTTTTTAATTTTCATGTACCAAAACAGACTTGAGGCCCATTAGACAAGAGTGAGACGCTACACTAGGATTGTGTGGCGTCACCACCACGAGGATCAATCTGCACTCTGCGGGCTTCGTACGGACATTTGACAGACGGACGGCGTGGTAACCAGGGTGCGCGTTGCCATGGGGACCGTACCTCGACGACGCCGTCGAACCCCGGGATGGTGTTGACCTGGGCAGCCTTGGCGATCAGCTTGCTCTCGATCTTGTCGCCCATCGCCTGGATGGCGTGCGTGTCCGGCCCGATGAAGGCCACGCCCTCCGCTGCCTAGCAACCGAAACAAGCCGCTGTCAATCAAATCCACCCTTTATATTTATAACTTTCTTTAAAGAGTGCTTATAAAAAAGAAAAAACACCAATGAAGTTAAAAAACATTTTCTAAATATTAAATTTGAAACATTTATCTAAATAGAGACTCGTGAGTCACTGGGATACATTGTAGAGTTAATTTTAAAAAAGAGTATAGAATTAAAGTAAAGAGGCTGAAATAAATTAGATGTTGTATTATTAACAGATGAGAGATGACAGATTGTGTTCGTTTGGATGATTCATAATAAACACAACAATTATTCAACAACCACATACCTTTGTGTAAGTTAACTATGACAGGATCCCTGCCGTTTAAATCAACGCGGTATCATTATCCACCACTAGGCGTCGCCCTTGCTAAAACTCCGTTACACCTTTTTTGTTTACCGAAACGCACCAAAAAAGAAAGCTCAACGTAAACTCTAAAACGACATCGAAAGTTCTACACTAAAAGTAAACATCGATCTCAGTACAATGACAGAAGAATAAGAAAGACAATTATTTAGTTTTGTGCTGGTTCAGGATTGCTTGTTTTATTGGTAGTTTAATTGCCATGTAGGAGCCCATCATCACCACTCCCCTAGGACACTAACAAGGAACTGGAGACGCAATAAAGCGTTCATTTGGAGAGGAAATACTCAAACTCTGGGATTGTAACATGCTAATGTTTATGGTTGTCATTTAGTTGAACACAATAAAAAAAACGTCTGTTGCTTTTATTCGTGAGATGGGAGTCATGTTCAGCTTAGGAAATACATCTTTCAACTAGGCAGACAACCACAACCGCACCCCCCCCCCCCCCCCCCCCCCCCCCCCCACACACACACACACACACACACACACACACACACACACACACACACACACACACTTCTGCAGCAAGAAAACAAAGTAGGAGTTTCTCTTAGAGAACAGTTTAGGACCTATAGCCATTTGCGCACTATAATTTACTGTATACATGAAAAACCTGTTTATAATGCAAAATACAACTTTTGTTGTATTTTGCATTATACTTTGGATTGAGTCTCGACTTCCTACCCATAGGGTAGGAAGTCGAGACTCAATCCACCCAACCTGACTGGTACACATCATCTATCCCTGGTCTCATCATCACATGGTACATCGTTCATCCCTGCTTGTCTTCATCATCACACGATACACAACATTTATCCCTGTTCTAATCATCACATGGCACACATCATCTATCCCTTTTCTTCTTAATCATAGCATGGTACACATCAGCCATCCCTGGTCTAACCATCACATGGTACACATCTATATCCCTGGTCCTCTTTATCATCACATGGTACACATCATGCATCCCTGGTCCTCTTATCATCACGTGGTGATAGACAATCCTAGCGTCTGGGGTTAGACTCCAAATCAGAGTTTATCTGATGAAGAAGCAGCCAGCTGTACCCAGTCCTCCACCCCTATCTGCTTGAGGACTTTATCACCCCTCCTCCCCCCTCTCCCCCCCTCAACCCCCCCCCCCCCCCCTCCCCCCTCCATCTGTAGTTCCCTGCAGACTCTTTCTCATGCTAAGAGGGCCCTTACCCCCCTGAGGCCCAAGGGCCGCGTTAGCATGGAGATGTCTGCCCCCAGTCCGCACAAAGACCCTCCATTCAACTGCTAATGTTATGACATCTCCATTTCCACACACACACACACACAGCTACACAAAAACACTCACACAGCTACACGGGAACACACACAGGACCCGATGGCCCAGCCACACAACCCCGCATTAATATGCATTTATACCCCTGAAAAAAATACAGTTACACAAAAGAAAGCGCACTACCCCTGTTTGCACACACAGTGATGTCGAAAGGGAGCAATATATTCGTATAACTGTTGTTTCATGTGTAAACATCCACTCCTACTGGTTTACTTGTTTATTATGTTATCCCTATAAAATGTTACCCCTAGATATAGCATAGCAGGACTGCTGGACCAAAGGTTCTGCTGTAACACAGTAGGACTGCTGGATCTGGTGTTAGTTTATCATTGATGCAAAGAAATGTTCTGTGTGAGCTGGAAAGATTCGCATCTGAATGAAGTGTGCCACGTACATGACGCGTCCAGCTGTATTACGGACTATACGGACAACATTCAGTAAAAACATGTCGTTGTAATTTGCATTTTTAAATCTCAATTGGTGCTGGACCCAGCAGGACAGAGTCCCTGTCCAGCTCATCCGTGGGCGACGACTTAAGGGCTGATTATGGTTCCAGGTCGACGCAACGCAAGGACCAGGAAGATGCTGCAACGCAGTCGTGGACCTGTTTTGGTTCTGCGTCGGGTTAGTTAGCGGACCAGTCCCAGACACAAGGTTAACATTTTTTGGAGGCGCACGTCATGCTCTTACGGTGGACGCAAGGAGGGTCCGCAAGGACGTAATGGGTCCGTAAACCCCCTGCGTTGGGTCGACGTGAAACCATAATCAGCCCTTTACCCCGACTAAAAGTGAAGGAATGTCACTTTTAGTCAGTTAGGGGTTCGGACCCAAGACCGCCGGATAGGGGGAGGTCAAACCCCCCCCGCCCTCCCCAACACTCGCCCACCCTCCCCCCCTCACGCAGAGCCTCGTAGCTGGCGTCAGGGCGGCCTTATCTCTAATAGAACAACCCTGTGGTCATTAGTGTGAGCGGCCGTGTGGCTGTGTGTTTGAAGGCGTCCCCCTCGGCCCTGGCTATCAGCGCGGGCCGCGGGGGGGGGGGCAGGTGACAGAACCAACAGAGGAGGTGTGAGGGGACCGGGCAGCACTCACCAGACGCCTCGCAAACTCTTTGTTTTCCGACAGAAAGCCGTAGCCTGGATGGACCTTCAGAGAGAGGGACAGACAGACAGCAGCGTTCAACACGGTGCGTGTGTGTGTCTTAGCGAGCATTACTTTCCCTAATGTTAGCCTCCCACAGCTAGCCGCTAATAGTGTGTGTCTTAGCAACCACAGCGATTCTGCTATGCATGAGCTTGCACGCAGAAACACACACACACACACACACACACACACACACACACACACACACACACACACACACACACACACACACACACACACACACACACACACACAGCTAGCCTTTCGCCCTGTGTGTGCCGGTCGGAGGCTCCGCCTACCGCCTGGGCGCCGGTGCTGCGGACCGCCTCCATGATGGCGTCCATGTTCAGGTAGCTCTGATTGGTCGGTGCCGGGCCGACGCACACCGCCTGGTCGGCCATCTTGACGTGCACCTGGACGAGAAGAAGAGGATGAAACACCGATGTATTGATCTATTGATCAGAGCGGTCGCCTAGCAAGAGTTAAAAGGGTCAGCGTGTCGGTTGGCCGCGGAATGGCGGACACACATGTGGCCACGTCATTTGCATTAATTAACATCATTGCAAATTAACCTTTCCTTTTCACATGCATCCGACACACACACACACACACACACACACACACCTGAGTGATTGACAGACAACTCAATGGGATTAACATTAACATCTGGATAAACAAAGTGAGTGTGTGTGTTAGCATATGTGTATGCAAATGAGTATGTGTGTGTGTTTGTGTGTGTGCTTGTGTGTGGGGGGGATGGTGTTGTCCTGTGTGCGTGTGTGAGTTTCCTTGCAGCTCCTCGCCGCTCTTCTTCTCAGTTGTCGTTCAAAACACAGCTTACTTTAAAATGTGTTCTCACTAATAATATAGTTTGAGAGTGAGCCAGGGAGAGTGTGTGTATGTATGCATGCATACATTTCTGTAATATATATATATATAAAATATATATATTTATATATATAAATATCAATCCATCTCTATGGCTATATCTCTATATATCTGTGAGGGAATGGAAACGCATGTCTTGCTCCGCTGGTAAACAAGTCAAACATTACATTGAGGGCCGCATTCCAACACTCTGCCTCAGACACGTTCCCGGTCGCTGTTTGCATTGACTGATGGTTAGAGGTTGGACTCACCGCGCTGGCGTCCACGTCGCTGTGCACCGCCACCGTCTGGATCCCCATCATCCTGCACGTCTTCATCACCTGAGGAAGAGCCGGCAGCGTCAGCCTCCACTGGTACGGACCAGCGTCAGCCTCCACTGGTACGGACCAGCGGCAGCCTCCACTGGTACGGACCAGCGGCAGCCTCCACTGGTACGGACCAGCGGCAGCCTCCACTGGTACGGACCAGCGACAGCCTCCACTGGTACGGACCAGCGACAGCCTCCACTGGTACGGACCAGCGACCCACCACTCTGGACTCACCTGGAGCCCCACGGACATTTCTGCACCTAGTCTCTACTGGGCGTTTAGACTGATTCTCTGCGCATTCCTTGGTAGTGTGTGTGTGTGTGTGTGTGTGTGTGTGTGTGTGTGTGTGTGTGTGTGTGTGTGTGTGTGTGTGTGTGTGTGTGTGTGTGTGTGTGTGTGTGTGTGTGTGTGTGTGTATGTATGTATGTATGTATATATATATATATATATATATATATATTTCAATTTTTTATGCATCTGTATCTATATTTATATATCTATATAAATATACATCTCTATATCTATATCTATCTTTATCTATATATTTATATTTGTATTGCGGGTAAGGGTAACACATAAATATAGTTTTGCTTTCATCACCTTGGATGAAATTCATTACAATAGTAACTTTTATCCATATATCCAAGTGGCCAAATAGTTTCATTAAACCCGTCACAATAATGAGTCACATCATTGGGTGAGATTCTAGTTGCTTTCTGCTTTGTACTCACACTCACATTCAAGTCTCAAGTCTAAATCAAGCTCTAGCTTAATGTAAGGGTAATTTCAGCGGCGTTGTTATTAAGCCTAACCTCATCTTGTTCTTTAGATGCCTCTCTTCTTAAAGTTTAATGTGTGATGCTTCCCGGTGCTTTAATGACTACGTCTGGGAGTCATAAAGTTAATCTTATCTTCTGTTATTCATGCAGCAGCAGGTCTTACCCTGCAGGCGATCTCTCCTCGGTTGGCGATGAGGATTTTATCAAAGGTCTGAGGAAAGGACAGATTAGAGGAGTCAGCTCCCTCCGACTTCCCCACGTCGACCCAAACATGCTGATAAACCCACAGAGAACCGACTACACGTCCACAGAACAGGCAGGCTGTCCTCTGAGGACAGGCAGGACCCTCTAGAGGAGGGGGAGCTTGACTTGGGTTAGGTTGGCGACTAAATGTCTAAAGAGTTAGAAAAGTATGATAAATAGTATGTATACTATTATATCATTACATTGTGCTGAACTAAGGAGAGATGACAGCCTATAAACAGCTGAACTAAGGGGAGATGGCAGCCTATAAACAGGTGAACTAAAGGGAGACTGCAGCCTATAAACAGGTGAACTAAGGGGAGATGGCAGCCTATAAACAGGTGAACTAAGGGGAGATGGCAGCCTATAAACAGGTGAACTAAGGGGAGACTGCAGCCTATAAACAGGTGAACTAAAGGGAGACTGCAGCCTATAAACAGGTGAACTAAGGGGAGATGGTGGTAGTGTAGACCCCCCCCCCCTCACCTTCTCCTGAGGGACCGGGACGGTGGAGTAGCGGACGGCAGAGTGGGCCACCGCCTGCCATCGGGCGTGGAGCGATGCATTCTGGGAAACCAACGGCAAACATCTCACATGACAGAACGATATACAACCAGAGAATTCAACTTTTAATACACTGTATTCAAGAATACGTTCTGATTGTGCTACAATCACAACACACAGAAACATTCACTTTTCCACACAGTGTACTCGTCGTAACACTACAACCAATGGTGTCACATCTGACAAGACGTTTAGTCTGTTGTTCATCACACACACGCAGAATTAGGACTGTAGGTCACAACACACACTTCCTTCCCTCTACTCCAGCAGATCATTACTAGGACCCCCAGTACATGCATCGCCCTGGCACTTGTTGTTCGTATCCCAGCAGCGTGAATTTGGACCCCGGGTCTAACCCCGGCATCAGTCTCCCCTGGGGGTTATGATAGCAGTGTGTGGGGGGGGGGGGGGGGGGGCACTAGTTTGACATTGACGTCTGCGGTGGGACATCGAGTCAACTAAACGACAGAGGAGTCCGTCAAGGACAGTCTGACCACTCCGCCACTCCGTATGGACGGTGGGGTCTGATCCACACGTCCTGGGGCTGTAACCTCACACGCAACTGCTGGGTGACTGCTGGACCCGCTGGCTGACTGTGGACTAGTGGAGGAGTTAGCGGGGTTAGCCCCGACTCCTGTCCCGTCTGTGTATAAAGGCTGCGGACCGAGGGACGGGACGGGTCTTCGGGAGCAAATTGTCGATACGACAAATTCATTATCGCCGTTTAATTATAGTCGGTGCGAATCCTCTGTGAGTCTCACCTTTGCAGCGACCAGTAGTCTAGGGAGCGACAGGGTGCTGATGTGCGCCGCCATGACTGCAGCCGACGACGTGATGACGTGAAGACGCAGTCAGAAGGAGGGGCTCCTCTTGACCAATTAGGGGCCGGCTCAGAAATAAGCGTTCATCGTATTGATGTTGGATGTTTGGGTTAATGGACTTTTGATGTATGCAGGTTTATTTATAGCAATATAGAACCGAGGCTTAGACGGACGACATATAAAGGAGGTTTATTGCATTCAGAGATTAATTTACAACGTTTTGGCACTTTCTGATTCACATTCTCAGGTCAATTGTTAACATTCTTTGGTCAGCCAGTCCTTGTAAACAGCACACAAGTAGTCTAGGATTGTTTAGAGAACACTTCAGTATTAACAACTTTTTTCTCTATTTTTGGTGCAATCAATAGCTTATTGTTGTCTTGGAGTCGATACACACGGAGCTCACACGCTTCTTTCTGCAAGTCCAAAATATAAACAACATTCTGACAATATATATGCTAAATTCTATCTAAAAGTAACAAAAAAAATCGAATCCCTGTGTTTTATTGCTCATCGTCACAGACACCCTGAGTCCAATTGGCTCCCCTGGTGGTCCATAACCGCAGACGTGGTCCCGCCCAGGAGACGGTTTGATTGTCTCCAAAAAAATCATAATACAAAATAATAAAATATATGAGGAAATCATGAAAAAATATATTTTGTTTTCAAAACGCTCAACCATTTAATAACATGTCCACTCATGATCCCACGACATGCGTTGCACGCTTTACTTCTCAGTGGATTCTCTGAATGTCTTTGGTTTTGTATCGACCCAACCGGGGCGTCCAAACTACAGTGCTACTGAGTTCTGATTGGCTGCTTGCTGTCACAGCAGCGCTTCATGCTGGGTCACATGAAAGAGGAAAAAGATGGCCGCAGCCGATACAACTTTGCCTGAGCTTCGGGCCGCAGGAAACGGTGGTCAGCCGGCTCTGGTCTGCTCTTCAGAGACCTTCTCTTCAGAGACCTACACCTAAGAGACCTTCTCTTCAGAGACCTCCTCTTCAGAGACCTTCTCCTAAGAGACCTCCTCTTCAGAGACCTTCTCCTAAGAGACCTCCTCTTCAGAGACCTTCTCTTCAGAGACCTCCTCTTCAGAGACCTTCACCTAAGAGACCTCCTCTTCAGAGACCTCCTCTTCAGAGACCTTCTCTTCAGAGACCTCCTCTTCAGAGTAACCCTGGGCCATGTTTCTCCAGAGGTCCATCCCGCTCTACCTCTGGTCTGGCGTGGTGCACTCCCTTTGTGACCCAGAAGTACCCCCCAATCTCCCCCCTCCAGGTGGGAGTTGGCACCACCTGCTTCAGCTCGAACCCCAACCCTGAGATTTATAAAAATGAAATAATGCGACCAAGAGGCCGCACCTTGAGCTCTGTGCAGAAGGTTCCCAACTGGGTTTGGGGAGGGCGGCCACCGCATCAGGACCTGACCCCCCCCCGCCTGGCCTGTTAATGGGGGGGGTCTCTCATCCGTAAACATGGCGACGCCCGGTGGGGCCCTCACATGAAGCCGCTGCCCCGGACCTCCTGGCCCGCCACCGTGTACCATTCGCTGTAGTTGGACGGAACGGGGCCGCGGGGGGGCCCCTCGGGGTCCGGGGACGCGGGCCCCTGGGAGTCGGACCCCGGGGAGCCCGCCTCCTGGGGGGAGGAGAGGGACTCGTAGCCGCTGCTGGTCGCTGGGGAGCAGTCGGCGTCGGCGAGGGAGACGTGAACCTGAAGGAGAGGAGTGACGTTAGGACCTCTGAGGGGACACACCGCACCGGAGACTGCCACACATGCATGCACACCTCTCACACACACACACACACACACAGCAGCATACACACTCAGCCACACACACACACTCAGATGTACACACACTGCCGCACATACACAGCCATACATACTCACACCCGCACACACACTAAGACGTACACACACACACTCAGAAGTACACTCAGATGCACACACACACTCAGTCGTACACAAACATAGCCGTACACACACAGTCACCCTTACACACACGGACACCGATTTTTTTATATCCAGCTAAAAACATCCAAACTCTCAACCTATCGGTTCATTTGGGCCGGATCATATGATTGGATGGCTTCTACAGGTCTGGAACTGACCCACATACTGGGTTATATTTTATGTGTTAGATGATTGATTGATTGATTGATTGATTGATTGATTAATTGATTGTTGGATATATGTAAAGAGCATCTAAGGAAATACTTCTAAAAAAAATAATAATAATAGTATTGAAACCACAAACAAAACATGATTAAGTCTCAGTGCATCGAACTTTCTTAGACTCGCAGAGGATCGTCCGTGGAGGGGCTACAGGCCGTGCGTAACGGGGCTGCTGCTGTGCGTAAAGTAGCCTAGACAACTCATCCCCAATGGACTCATCCCCAAACCCTCCTCGCTCTTACCTTCATGGTGTGTTTGCGCAGGGAGCTGGGGTGCGTGTAGGACTTGTCGCACATCTTGCACACGTAGGGCTTGTCGGACGTGTGCACATGCATGTGCTTCTTGCGGTCGCTGCTGTTGGCGAAGCGCCGGTCGCACTGGAAGAAGTCGCACACGAACGGCTTCTCCCCTGCGGACAGAAACGAACACCTCGTGTCAAACTCGGAGATGATTGACGGCTTTGATGATTGCTAAATTGGCATTGATAAATTTAAGAATTACAAATATAACATTTTAAATACAACAGTGCACGTGCAGCAACTATGGAGTAAAACGGTTACCTGTGTGCGTCCGCTTGTGTATCTTGAGGTTTTCCGAGCGCGCAAACACCTTGAGGCAGCCCGGGAAGGGGCACGTGAAGGGCTTCTCTCCGGTGTGCACGCGTATGTGGTTCACGAGCTTGTACTTGGCCCTGAAGGGCTGTGCTTCGCGCAGGCAGTCCTCCCAGCAGCAGACGTGGTGGCTCTGGTCGGGACCCCCCACGTGCTCCACGGAGACGTGCGTCACGAGCTCCTGCATGGTGCCGTAGGTGCGCCCGCAGAACCGATGCGCCTCGCCCGCCGGTTCTGCCGCGTGGTCCGGCCCGGTCCACCGGCAGATGAGGTCCTGCTTCGTGTATTGCGGGCGCATGTACCGGAAGAACGCCCCCGCCCCGGGGTGATGGTGGCCCGCGAGCCCCATGTTGAGCCCCCCCGGGGGGCCGTAGTCGCCACAGGTCTCGCCTCGAGCGCCGGACGCTCCGTGGTGGAGCTGATCCTGGCTGAACATCTCCATCCCGACCCCCGCGGGGAGCCCCGGGAACCGGCCCACCAGCTGCTGCTCTGGGTGGTGGAGGTGGTGGTGGTGGTGTGGGTGGAATCCCGGGAATCGGAGCTGGCTGTGGCCGTGCGCCGGGCGCTCTCCGCCCGGGTGGTGCGGCAGTAGGGAGCTGGTCATGGACCGGAATAGGTGCTCCTGGGCCTGGCGGTCCACGATAGCCCCGGGGGATGAGGACTCCGGCGCCACGAAGCCCAGGTTCCGCGCCAGGAAGTCCCGCGTGGCGTATGAGGAGGCAACGGAGGGGTCCTCGCGGCCGTGGCACGCGGAGGGGTGCTGGTGGGGGTCCCCACTGTGTTTGTAGGAAGAACCCGCGACGTGGAGCTGGAGCGCCATGGTGGGGTCCCCAAACATACCCGGAGGGTCCCGCTCGAGCTGCAGGTGCATCTCTCTCTTTCTCTCTGGAGGTACCTTGCTCCTGGGTTGCTGGTATCCAAACGGACTCAAACACCGTGCACGAGGCGCGACGCAGGGGGAGAGCAGAAAGTGTTAAGAGTGAAAGAAGTCTCGACTCAAGTCAACCAAAACAGAACAGCTGAGGCTAAACGTTCAGGCTGCGTCAGTGTGGGAGTTGGTCCGGCGTCCCTTCTAATGTGGCCCTAGAGTTACCCCGTCGCCCCCTTTTTAAGAACCCCGGGGGTCCCACAAACAGCGACCGCGTCCCATTGGTCAGACGTTTAAGTGGCCTACAGCGGCCAGCCAATGGGAGTTCCCCTGGATCCATAAAGGAGGGGCTAGGCTCCTATCCGTACAAACAAAACAATGTGTGTGTGTGTGTGTGTGTGTGTGTGTGTGTGTGTGTGTGTGTGTGTGTGTGTGTGTGTGTGTGTGTGTGTGTGTGTGTGTGTGTGTGTGTGTGTGTGTGTGTGTGTGTGTGTGTGCGTGCGTGCGTGTGCGTGTTTGCGCGCGCGGGCGCGCGTGTGTTTGTGTGAGAGAAGGGACGGTGATAGTTTTCTGTCTTGTGTAAACTAGGTTTAGTTTATCGGCGACTATTGTTGCAAAGAGACGCAATTATGTCACAACATTCTAATTACAACAACAACTCAGGCTTTTAATTAATGAATGGTATCAAGCCTCTGTTTATTGACGTGTTTTGAGTAAAGGCATAGATGCCGGTGCTAATAACATTCATAATAATGTAGAAATTCACAACAACAGATGGTAAAATATTTAGTATTATTAGTATTATTCCTTATTCTTATTTAGCCTTATTCCGCTATTCTCTATGAATGAATAACTGTTGTCTAGTCACCTCCATGTTAATTAATGTGCTCATTTAAATGTGCGTGCAGCGCCAGGGTGCTACCAATGTGTTTAGCGCCCGGTCGCCACCTCGTCTCCTCGTCACTTCGTCTCCTCATCCCAGCAGAGGGTCTACCCCCCGCTGGGCCGTGTCGTGTTGTGTGTTGGCACGCACCCGCCATCGCGATCGCGACGTGCACGACAGTTTCATCACAAAGGCGGGACTCAAAATGTAGCGCGAGGACAAAATAATAATCGAAACGAGGGGGGGAAAGAAAAAAGGATCCGGGGAAGGAGACAAGGAGACATCCGAGGGGGCGAAGGAAGCGAGCGAAGGCTGCGCGCCGCTCTTCGCATTGGAACGCGGCCCGCTCCGTTTCCTTTGACTCGACTCCCCTCCATTCAGTGTGTGCGGAGGAGGGTCTGGCTCCCGGGATCCAACACTAGCAGCGGGGGGTAACAAGGCGACCGCATGCGCTCTTCCCCCCTCGACAAAAACACCCGGGAAGGAGGGCCGAGAACACCGAACGGATTCCCCAGAGCCGCCAGGATTCGACTCATTTCAGCGGGGGACGAGAGGCCCGCGCCCGGCGACGCGGCAGCGGGGAAGCCCGCCGTGGCTAGCATGAAGCGGACGGCCGGTGTGACCAGGCACAATGGCCTCGTCTCTCCGCTGGGGAACAACAACTCCGGGGCCTCCTGCAACATCGCCCCCCCGCCGCAGCAGCAGCGCTCCGGCGCCGCCGCCGCCTCGGACGCCACCGCGTCCGCGGTGGCAGCGGCGGCGGGGGCGGCGGACGGCCTGCTGGACTACTCGAAGGGGGGGGCCGTCATCAAGACCGAGCTGGTGTGCAAGTGGACCGAGAGGGAGCGAACTTCGTCCAGACAAAAGCAGCTCGACAGGCGGACCCCCTGCGACCAAAGTTTCGGCTCCATGCACGAGCTGGTGGACCACGTCACCGCGGAGCACGTCGCAGCCGGGCTCGAGTCCCCTCTCTCGAGCCATGTGTGCATGTGGGACGAGTGTCTGCGGGGGGGCAAGGCGTTCAAAGCCAAGTACAAACTCATCAACCACATCCGCGTGCACACGGGCGAGAAGCCCTTCACCTGCGCCTTCCCCAGCTGCGGGAAGATGTTCGCGCGCTCGGAGAACCTCAAGATACACACGCGCACCCACACGGGTAGGACCCCCCACCCCCCCCATCTCCCTTCCATCTCTTAGGGAACCCGGAGCTGCGGGCCTCCCCCCACAACAACCGGGCGACCCGCGCGGTGCTCGGTTCGGTGCCGCCGTGGTGCGGTGCTCGGTTCAGTGGTGCGGTGCTCGGTCTGGGGCCAGCTCGGTGTGAACGTGTCGATGCTGGGTGTGTGGAATGGATGGATGGAGAGGGTAAATGGAGAAGGAGCAGGAGAAGGAGAAGGAGTGTTTACAGGGCTTAGCCGAGCGGTGATTGACGTGGACCCCCTGCCTGCCTGCACACCCCCTCCCCCCAAACTAGGAGTCGTCTGAGGTGACCGGGCCGGCTGGGATCACCAGGAATACTACCAGGAGTGTTACCAGGAATATTACCAGGAGCGTTACCAGGAGTCTTACCAGGGCTCCGTTCTGAAGTTGATGTATATTCTGAGGGTTAATAATCAGCAGTATAGCCTCGGATCATATATAGGTTGACGTCAATTCCCACGATTGTTTATCACAGAATATAAATACTACCTCTTAATAGAAGTTGAAATACTGCACCTATACTGCTATTACTAAATTACCACTACTGCTATTACTGCTAATTAACTACATGAATTACCATATTGTGTAGCGGACGTGTTAGACTAAACTGAGCTGAAGTGATGATGGCTAAACGTGTTAATGAATCTTTTAACCCGATTGGTAATGCTATATATATATATTAAAAAAAATATATATATATATACCATCACAACAACAGGCTGCCTAGACCCACCTTATATGGTGTTTGATAGTAGTACTACAAACACAGCACACACACACCAGCCCTGGTGTTGCGTTGTGAGCAGACAGATGTGGGCTCACCAGCGACAGACTCAGACAGGTCTGTCCTTTGATGTGGGGCTGCCGCTCTCAACCAATCACGTTCCACCTTGCTGGCCTCTGAGACCATCTGATATTCTGTCAATGGAATAAGTTCCTTTTCTTCATTGCATTGATGTGCTTAGAAATCAGAGCAGGAAGTTGTGAGGGCACAAGAGTTGAGATGTTGACATGCTTGGCTGGGCGATGCTAACCACCTTATTGAGGATGTGGTTTGACTGTGTCGAACCCGGCTCACTAGCTGTCACCATTACAGCCTTTAGTGAGGACCCTACTGGGCGTTAGTGAGCAGATACTGGCTTTGGGGGGGGTCACCGATATGTGGAGCTGTTCCCCCACTCAGATCCCCCCCAGGTCTGTTTTGCTGTCTCCTCTTCTGCATGGCTCCTTCTGCTCCACGATTTAGGGGCCAGAGTGCTGCTTTCTGCTAGCCCCCTACAGGGGTTTGTGTGCTGGGCTGTGGGCTCTGCATGTCATGCTCTCTGGGAGTGTTTGGAGGGGATGGGTGTGTTGGAGATGTTTGATGTGTGCTGCTGTCATCTAACACTTCCTTTTAAGACCCTTAACCCTTCCCTATTAAGGCCAGGCAGACATTGTATATCGGAGTTGGTTCTAAATTACTTAACTGGTTAAATAAAGGTTAGAAACAAAATTCAAAATATTAAGGGGAAATGCTCAATGTTGCCTGCAGGGAGATTTGGGGTATTGAACCAGAACTTTTTTTCTGGGAGTGCACAGAACACCCTCATCGTACTTACAATGGCGGTAGATTGCAAAAGTTGTAAACAATTGAATTGGTTGAACCTAGCTGGAAATGCTAAGACCAACCGTATGGAAAGTATTAAACCTAGCCTCCTCTGCTAAAGCTAACCCTATGGAATATGTTGAGCCTACCACTGGGCTTTGAACCCATAACCTTTTGTCTTGAAGCGCAACACCCTGACCTTAGTTATGGCTGAAGATTGCAGAAGTTGTAAACAATTGGATGTGTTGAACATAGCTTCACCTGCTTAAGCTAACCCTATTTAACTTGTTGAACCTAGCTACCACTAATAAAGCTAACCTTATTGAACATTTTGAACCTAGCTACCAGCACTATTGCTAACCCCTTTTGAATGTGTTGACCCTAGCCTCCTCTGCTAAAGCTAACCCAATTGAAAGTGTTGAACCTAGCTGCCTCTGCTTAAGCTAACCCCATTGAACGTGTTGACCCTAGCTACCAGTGCTAAAGCTAACCCTGTATAACTTGTTGAACCTAGATTTCAGCGCTAAAGCTAACCTTATGAATGGGTTGAACCTAGCTAACAGTGCTAAAGCTAACCCTATTGAACTTGAGGAACCTAGCTACCCGTGCTAAAGCTAACCCCATTGAAAGTGTAGGACCTAGCTACCAGGGCTGAAGCTAACCCTGTGGAACATGTTGAACCTAGCCTCCTCTGCTAAAGCTAACCTCCATGACCGTTATCGTCCTCCAGGAGAGAAGCCCTTCCAGTGTGAGTTCTGCGAGCGACGGTTCGCCAACAGCAGCGACCGCAAGAAGCACTCCCAGGTGCACACGGCCTCCAAGCCTTATGACTGCAAGGCGCTGGGCTGCACCAAGTCCTACACGCACCCTAGCTCCCTGCGAAAGCACATGAAGGTCCACGTCAAGTCCTCGCCTACCTCCGACCCCAGCGACCCCTACGACCCCGTCCTGCGCCCGCGCTGCCTGCAGCCCCACCAGAACCCCTTCGAGCCGCTGGACCTGAAGATGAACCACCACCACCACCACCACCTGCACCCCCTGTCCCCCTCCCTGCTCGACACTAAGCCCTACTTCCCCTCCCGGCCCGACGGCTTCCAGCGGCAGGAGCTGGACCAGATGCTGCGGCTGCGGAGCGCGTCGCCCACGGCCGTGCCCCTGGACCTGTCGCTGTCGGGCCTGATGAAGAGCCGCCTGGCCCAGCAGAAGCAGGGCGCCCGCGGCCAGCGGCGCTGCCTACCTCAGGTGTCGAACATTAAGGAGTGGTACGTGTGCACGCGCACCGCCGTGCACCAGGAGTTCCCCCTGCTCAACCCCGAGGACATCAAATCAGAGCCCAGCGACGAGGAGTACAACACGTAGGGCCCCGTGGCCCGCGGCCTGGCCGCGGCGGACTCGGTGAACGCGTGGAGGAGGGCCGGCCGGGAGGGTCCGGATCCCTCTGCTGGACTTCATATCAGGGGCTTCATGTCCTCGGCTCAGGGGGACCGGGGACCTACCGTGGTGTGATTGTGTGTGCGTAGTTGTCATCACCCCCCCACCCCCCACCCCCCACCACCCCGTCAAACACACACAAAAACACACCTGGTATCAGGGGAGCGAGGGGGTTTGAGGTTAGAGGCTGGCGTCGTTCCAAGGCTCAAAGGTCAGGTCAGGGCAGAGAGGCGGTGTGTCTGTGTGTGTGGGGCCTTGCTGGACCGCTTTGTTTTGAATGGGACTGTGTTGGGGACGGTTGTAACAGCGACACCTTTAGAGGTTCGAGGCTCGGGATTAGAGGACAGAGACTCCGCCTCGGTCCCGCGACGCTACCGCGAATTCCCGCCACTGATCAGTATTCCTCCGCCCCCCCCGTTCTTGTCTTTGTTTACCGATACGAAAAACACGACGGGAGAGGTTCTTTCCGAAGGTCCGATCATCACCCAGGAAACATTTTGACGTTAAGTGTTACACGGTGATAGTCCCTATAACGCATCGTTAGTCTAACGTTAGTTACTAATATAGAGAGGTTTGATAGAACGTTTCAAACAGAAAAACCAGAGCCCTCCAAACTTTCACCCCTTGCCCACTGCTTCCGTCCGTGGACGGATCCCATTGATTTTGAATGGGGCGGAGCCGCAATGCATTGTGGATCCATCCGCTCCGTTGGATCCATCAGCTCCGGGCTTGGCTGACGAATGCCTCTGTAAAGACGACTCCCCCATCAGTCAGCCATGACTTCCGTCATCCGTTGACGGACGGATGCAGTGGGCAAGCTGCGTTACTGCTTGAGCAAGCAGTCGTTTTTTTTATACTTTTTACTATTATGGAAGTCATATTTTCCCATAAGATGTTCTACGTTGCCAAACTAACAGAGCCAACCGTCCTTTAGAACCCCCCCCCCCCCCCCCCCGCCAGGTATCCATGACGACGAGGGTACGGCAAGCAGGACCTGATGTAAATGTATTCTCTCAAAGTATCTCCGCGATAGCTTCATAGTGGTCGCTCCGACACTTATGAGGACGTTTAATAACAATCAGCTGGTTCAATAACGATCAGCCGGTTTAATAACGATCAGAGGGTTTAATTGATCGGTGAAAGCACTCGATAACCTGTCAAGAAAAAGACCAACCTATAGAAAAGCATACTTTGATATACTTGTAACTCCCAAACCTTCTTAAAAACCTTAATTGGGCCCAATTAATGAATGAGTTCACCTGAGAATTATGTTTGTTAAACTCCATCATTGATTTGAGGTAAATCTGGTCGATTTGAGACCACAGAGCACATGTCCTCTGGGCCAGCAGTGACCAGAGACAGAATTGTTCACAGACGTCTGATCACACCGTGGTCCATACTCCCAGGATCGATGAGCCAGTGTGGAGGTCTCCTTTATTTAATGTCTTCTTACGTTGTTTATAGCGCTTGTCCTAACCCAGCCCCCCCCCCCCCCCCCTCCTCAAAAAAACCCAACCTATTTATTCCCATACATGTATATTTTTTTAATAAATGCAAAAAAATACATTTTTTCAAAAGCATTTAAAAGAAAAAAAAATGGAGACCAATCCAGGATCGAAGACATACCCGTGTTTTAGGTAACCTGAAGATATCGAAAGCCCTTAAACCAGTTTTGTAAACGTGTTTCTCTGTAATATTAATATGCGTTTTCTATGAGTTACCTGACCCCTGCCAGTGTTTCACAATAAATAGTCCTTTGGCCATCGAGTTGTCCATCCTTCATTCAGCGAGGGGCGTCCCCAGAGCTCAGACTAAACACGGGACAGCCGAGAGCCCGGACAGGGTTTTTATTGTGTCGTCTTCTCCGGCGGAGTGTGGGGGTTCCTCGTCAGACCTCCTCCGGTGTTTCTAGACCTTTCCTACTTCTCAGTAATAAATTAATGTGTTTCCACGCCGTGGATCTGTTGCTTCTGCTCGGAACAGGGGAGAGGTTAGAGGTTAGAGTTTGACGGGTCAGGTGAAGGTAGAGACACCGTTGAACACGGCGATTGTTAACAGAAAAGTGCTTTGGTTTGGGGGGGGGGGGGGGGGTTCTTACAAAAATAGAAAAGTGGGGTAAGGTTATTAATATAGAAGATCTGACACGCAATGCGGCGTTGTGCCTCATGGTCTAATCAGGGCAGGTTTCACCGGTCCTCTTCATGTTTTGGAGGCCGTTGTGACCGTTTTATCAGTGTACTTTATAAGATGATGAAGAACATTGCTTTGGGTTTAAACCGGACCAGAACCAGGCTCACCCTACAATACCCCCGCTCCCATCTGGGATTAATACAGAACATCTCATAAAAAATCACACTTTATTAATCACCAGGGGGGACATTCAGGAATGGTCTTTATGCTGCTCCTCGGAAACGTCGAGAAGTAAACAGGAACTGGGGTTCGCTAGATGTCGTCTTAAAACCTCTGTTTAGTGTTCGGTTAACTCTGAGAGCCCAACCCCAAGGTATGGAAGACTTATGGAGAGAATGGTACCTAACACACACACACACACACACACGCACACGCACACGCACACACCAGCTCCGAGTCTCGCTATGAGCTACATTGAGAAGCATTCCTCCGTTCGGGAAGACCCGCATCGCTACGACAAATCAGCTGTCCCTGTCCCAGCGGGACCCGAAGCAAACCTTTCATCGAAAAACGCTGTTTTTTAAATTGTGCGTCCGAAAGGCGTTCTCAGTGGACGGACAACGTGGTGACGCAAACAAAACAAAGCGCGCGACCTGAGGCGTGGACGCGCGTGCCAGCGGCTGCCACGCAGGGGTCACATGGGACATAGGGCCACGATAGACCTGGTTTCTGCGTGGTGTGTGTGTGTGTGTGTGTGCGTGCGTGTGCGTGTGAGAGAGATCAAAATGTCAACTGTGAACACATGAGCAGGCACATGTGCGACGTGTCTGCGTGTGTGTGTTCGTCTGTGCGCGCGCGACTCCAAACGGATACGTGTACCCCCTGCGGTGAGTTCAGGGGTGCACGCAAGCAAGTATGTAAAACGTGTAAAATATGGAGTTATACTTGCCGTAAAGAGATATAAACTGTGTTTCCTTTGCTTCTTAATGTTGTTTCTTGTTGTGTGTGTGTGTGTGTGTGTGTGTGTGTGTGTGTGTGTGTGTGTGTGTGTGTGTGTGTGTGTGTGTGTGTGTGTGTGTGTGTGTGTGTGTGTGTGTGTGTGTGTGTGCAGGCGTGCGTGCGACGAGCTGGACTATATCTGCCGCGTGGTTGTGATATTTTATGTATGTTTATTATTGTGTTCAAATCTATTTTCCCATGGTTCCTTATTGACTCATTAAACATTAGCATTCAAAAGACGTGTGTGTCTTCACTGGGAACCAGTCCGGGAAGGCCTCTCTACTGGGAGGGACGACTTCTGAGGGGAACTGGGATGACTGTCCGGTCACTGGAAACGGTCGCTCGTCTCCCTTTGTCCCGACGGTGAAACGCGATTCTCCCTGGTGTGTGTGTCGGACTCGTACAAGACACTTTTTTAATAGCATAAACACACACAATGCGGTGTCACAGAGAACACGAGCGGCGGAGGAAAGAGGGGGAGGGAGGGAGGGAGAGGAGAGGGGGGAGACAGAGGGGAGGAAGAAAGGAGGGCTTTGGGAAGTGCGACGCATTGTCTGCATGCCCACGGTTTCCCTGGAGACGGGAGGATGGGTCTTTTGTGGCGGATTGGTTCCCCCCCTCCTGGTGTAGGTCCCCCCTGCCCCCCTGAGGTCTCCCCCTCCCGGGTGGAGATCTCTCTGCCCCGTCCCCCCCGGGTGGAGGTCCCGCCGACCCAGACCGCTAAGAGGACCAGACACGGTTATTTCCGCCTCTTCTTCCCTCACCGGTCCGACACAATGGAAGATTAAAGCGTCAGGTTGGTGCTTATCTTCATTTATTAACGTCATGACGGTGCACGTCACGCAGGTCTCTCTCTCTCTCTCTCTCTCCAATTCTCTCTCTCTCTCAGTCAATCTCTCTCTCCCCCTCTCCGTAAATTCAACCTGGACTCGGTAAATTCGGTTCTTCGTAACGTAATGGTCAATACTGGATCAATATCAAAACGATCTGTCAGCATTAATCCCTTGGACAGAATTCTAAAATCGATGACCTTTAGTGTAAATGCTGTTCAGGCAGCATTTACACTAAACTCACTTTTAAGTTATGTATATTAAGGATTCAATAAGGCCTAATCATCACAATAACTCTTAGATGTACATCTATTTATATAATGAATTACTCTGGATGGAAAACAAACACATTCTCTCCCTTGAATATGTGCTTCTGTCTTCATTGGGGGTCTCTCTCTCTCTCTCTCTCTCTCTCTCTCTCTCTCTCTCTCTCTCTCTCTCTCTCTCTCTCTCTCTCTCTCTCTCTCTCTCTCTCTCTCTCTCTCTCTCTCTCTCTCTCTCTCTCTCTCTCTCTCTCTCTCTCTCTCTCTCTCTCTCTCTCTCTCTCTCTCTCTCTCTCTCTCTCTCTCTCTCTCTCTCTCTCTCTCTCTCTCTCTCTCTCTCTCTCTCTCTCTCTCTCTCTCTCTCTCTCTCTCTCTCTCTCTCTCTCTCTCTCTCTCTCTCTCTCTCTCTCTCTCTCTCTCTCTCTCTCTCTCTCTCTCTCTCTCTCTCTCTCTCTCTCTCTCTCTCTCTCTCTCTCTCTCTCTCTCTCTCTCTCTCGCTCTCTCGCTCTCTCGCTCTCTCTCTCTGAGCGAGTGGTTGAGTGTCGTGGCTCGAGAAGTTGAAAGAGCCAGTCAGCCAATCAGCTCCCCCGCTGAGAGCCCCTGCTGAGCTGAAAAGGAGACCCTGAATGGAATCCGGCCAGCGCCTCACCAAACACAGGACCCGAGCGTTCACCCTCTGCTGCCGGGCGGCGTGAGGAGAAAGAGGAATAATAGCCAAGCACCGATAAATGATTAATACATTTAGCATCCACGCGTCTGTGTGTGTGTCTGCGAGCAAACCCGACAGGGCATTTGAGGATCCACTCGCTCAAAGCGGGGCGGGCGGGCGGGCTCGCTGGCGCAGAAAAAAAACAAAACAGAGTGTGATGACGAGAGAATCGTCGGGGATTCAAAGTGACAGGAAGACAGAACGAAGCGCCATGGCGTCGGTGCATAGTCTGAGAGGCCCACATCTGTAGCGCACAGCCTGCGTCTGTTCCATGTCGGCCTCGTTAAATACAGACCACATGACTCCGGTCCGCCGACGTGTCCTGAAGCCACCAGCTCTCTCTCTCTCTCTCCAGGCAGGAGGAGACAGACGCTTTCAATCATGACTCATGAGGTGGATCATGCTACTATTGAAATTAATCAATCAATAAGTAACGCTGGGATGAGTGAATTCTGTTTGGAATCTTTCATTTGATAACGTGTCTGTTGAGAAACTTCTTGGTATTTGCTGGAAATGTTAAAAGGAAGGCAAAGACATCTCCTAAACAGTGCCAGCTCAGAACGCCATGACGCCACAGCTTGGAGGAAATAGGTGATGTGTAAGTAAAGAGAGAGAGAGGGGGGAGAGAGACGGGAAGGGAGGGGAGAGAAATGGGGGAGGTAGGCGAGAGAGGGGAGACATAGAGCGATGGGGGAGGGAGAGAGAAGAGAGGGGGAGGAAGGGAAAGGTAGGGGAGAGAGTGGGGGATGAAGAGAGGAAGGAGAGAGATGGGGATTGTGAGGGATTATGTTTTTGGGTGAGAAATGGGGAGAGAAAGGGATTGAAAGAGAGGAGGTGAGAGGGATTGAGAGAGAGAGGGAGCGTGGGAGAGGGGAGGGAGAAAGGGGGAGTGGTTGGGGGAGAAGGAATGGCCTGGGGCGATGTGAGTGATCAAAGACAGGACGGTCCTGCACAAGAAGGAACATCACACACACACACACACACACAGGTTCTCGTTAAGTAACCCCGCTGAAAAGTCTTCCATAAATGAAGATCTTGACATCCGATTCGTCCGTCCAATGATCACAACCCACCGGACCCCTTCCTCCTCGAAGACCCCTCAGGCCGGACCGGAGGGCGGGCCTCAGACAGACAGGGTCCAAGACACGGGGACACACAGAGACACCAGGAGTCCATCACGTGGCTCCTTCCTCTCCCCGCGCGGTCAGTCATGGGGCCGGTAGCTCTGAGGCACCACTGAAGGACCCTGGCCTGTCCTTCCCAGGCCTCCCTCCCCTGCCTCCCCCCCGGTCCTCAACCCCCCCCCCGGCCTTCTCCCCAGCTCTGCCCCCCCCCCCACCTGGCTTCTATCCTCCCCCCTGCTCTGTCCACCCCCCTCTCTGTCCTCCCCCCCTGGCCTTACCCTCCCTGCTCTGTCCTCAGCCCCTCTGGCCTCACCACTCTGACCTCACCCCCCCTGGCCTGGCCCCCCCCATGGCCTCACCCCCCACTGGGACACGGCTTCAGAGAGAACTATTGTCTGCCCTCCTGTGTGAGTCAAGTGTTCTGTACGATAGAGGACTCTGCATCACTGCTCTATAGAGGACTCTGCATCACTGCTCTATAGAGGACTCTGCATCACTGCTCTATAGAGGACTCTGCATCACTGCTCTATAGAGGACTCTGCATCACTGCTCTATAGAGGACTCTGCATCACTGCTCTATAGAGGACTCTGCATCACTGCTCTATAGAGAGGACTCTGCATCACTGCTCTATAGAGAGGACTCTGCATCACTGCTCTATAGAGAAGACTACATCACTGCTCTATAGAGAAGACTACATCACTGCTCTATAGAGAAGACTACATCACTGCTCTATAGAGAAGACTCTACATCACTGCTCTATAGAGGACTCTACATCACTGCTCTATAGAGGACTCTACATCACTGCTCTATAGAGGACTCTACATCACTGCTCTATAGAGGACTCTACATCACTGCTCTATAGAGGACTCTACATCACTGCTCTATAGAGGACTCTACATCACTGCTCTATAGAGCAGTCTGAGAACCCCCCAGTCGCCCCCAGTCCACGCTGACCGGTCAGGCTAGGGGCTAAGAAAGAAATTCAACTCTCGGCTCCTGCTGGAAAACAAACCCTTTTATTGTATTTCTATTTTGTTACGATATCATTTTACATTCTATAATTTTTTACCAAGTAAAGAAATAAATGGAGATAGAGTGAGAGCGAGAGAATCAGAGAGATAAAGAGAGAGCGAAGGGGAGAGAGGACGAGAGTCGTGTCCGAAGCCCAAGCACACCCATCTGATGCAGGAATCGATCGATATGGATCAGATGCTGATACATATCCCCCTCCCCCCCACCACACACACACAAATACATACAGGCAGCCATGCTTTTTGAGGCGGCCATGTTAACACGGTCACATGCCCCAGAGAGTGTAAGAGAGAAAGAGAGAGAGAGAGAGGGAGAGAGAGAATGAAAGAAAGAAAGAGGGAGAGAGAGAGTAAGAGGGAGAGAGAGAGAGTAAGAGGGAGAGAGAGAGAGGGAGAGTACACTACTCCAAAGATACGGAGGATGAGGCACAACAACACCGCACATGTTAAAAAAGAAAGACAATTAAGAAAATAAAACGGAACCGAGGAAACATTTAAATTAAATAACAGACAGCGAGGGAACGTCTCACCAGATACAAGCAAAGAAACCAAAACAGCCCCCCCCTACCCCCCCCCCCATTAGAAAACAAACGGCAGAGAATATACAAATCATCGATTCCACGCTGCTGGTGGAAAAGTGCAAACGAGCCCCTCCCCTTTCTCCAGACTGCCCCCCCTCCCAGCGCTAATAAACTATCATCAAAGAATCATCTCATCCACATCCGAAATGTTGCACCGGTCAGACGACCTCGGAGCCTCTTCCAGCTCGACCCAACCCAGACACCTACACCAGAACTCATCTTCACCTCCTCATGTCCGTTCCATCAGTCGTTGGCCTCCAGCTCCTCTTCACCGGAGAGACCCCGACCATGACCCCGACCCGAAACAAAAAGGTCTGCATGCGGAGCCACTTTATTACACAGCAGACGCGACAACGACGCTGTGTCAGGATGGAGCAGGAGCTGCTGTAGGGGGGCGGGGCCAGGAGCTGCTGTAGGGGCGGGGCCAGGAGCTGCTGTAGGGGCGGGGCCAGGAGCTGCTGTAGGGGGCGGGGCCAGGAGCTGCTGTAGGGGGCGGGGCCAGGAGCTGCTGTAGGGGGCGGGGCCAGGAGCTGCTCTAGGGGGCGGGGCCAGGAGCTGCTGCATGCACACAGACGGGCCGGGGGCAAGACGGGCGGGGCCAGGAGCAAATGTAGGGATCGGGGACAAGATGGGCGGGGCCAGGAGCTGCTGTAGGGGGCGGGGCCAGGAGCTGCCGTAGGGGGCGGGCCAGGAGCAGCCGTAGGGGGCGGGAGCAAGGAGCTGTCCTGGAGAGGAGCCGTGAAGAACTGAGGAGAGGAGGAGGACTTCGTCTCAGGAGGTCGAGTCCAGCGCCGCCCTGGTCAGTTAAAACACTGACCTGCGCCCGCAGGCTGAACACAACCACACACACACACACACACACAAAATTACGACTGTATGTCAACGTCATCCGGTCAGGGCGCTCTCTGACCGGGTCTTCAGTCGCTATGGGAACAGAGACGGTGTAGCGTGGGGACCGGGTTGGCTCAGGGTGTGGGAGGAGTCACGGTGATGGGGGGGCGGGGTCAGGGATGAGGAGCAGAAAGCCGGTCTTAGTCGAGTTGGTCAGGTAGGGCAGCGGGCCTTCAGTCCACCTTCACCACGCTGTAGATCTTGGTGACGAACCAGAAGCAGGCGAAGAACCCGATGGTACCTTCAGGAGGAACACAGGAGAACGTCAGGAGAACTTCAGGAGAACTTCAGGAAGGGCCTTCAGTCACACAGAAACGCTCCCAAGGACCTTATCTAGAAACTACAGACTGGAACTCTGCTATGGGCCATTAAGGAGCAGGTAGGGGTTAGACAGTAAAGAGACAGGTCATTGAGGAGGTAGGGGTTAGACAGTACAAAGACAGGTCATCGAGGAGCCGGTAGGGGTTAGACAGTACAGAGACAGGTCATTGAGGAGCAGGTAGGGGTTAGACAGTACAGAGACAGGTCATTGAGGAGCAGGTAGGGGTTAGAGAAACAGAGACAGGTGATTAAGGAGCAGGTAGGGGTTAGACAGTACAGAGACGGGTTATTGAGGAGGTAGGGGTTAGACAGTACAGAGACAGGTCATTAAGGAGCAGGTAGGGGATAGACAGTACAGAGACAGGTCATTGACGAGGTAGGGGATAGACAGTACAGAGACAGGTCATTGACGAGGTAGGGGATAGACAGTACAGAGACAGGTCATTGACGAGGTAGGTGTTAGACAGTACAGAGGCAGGTCATTGAGGAGGTAGGGGTTAGACAGTACCAGTGAAGAGGAAGAAGATGAGAGTCATGATCATGGTGTATCCGAAGTAGAGGATGGTGCTGGCCAATCCCGTGATCTGTAGCTTGGACAGGAAGTAGTGGATGGCGTAGACCAGGAAGTAGACGGCGGTGAAGCCGCTAGTCAGGAAGGAGCGCCACTGCCAGTGGTAGTCCTGTTAATCAAACACAGAGCTGTCAATCAAAACACATCACATGTAGTCCTGTCAATCTAAACACCGAGCCGTCAATCCAAACTCAGAGCATCTAGTTCTGTCAATCTAAACACAGAGCTGTCAACCACAACACATAACATGTAGTCCTGTCAATCAAAATACAGAGCACATGTAATCCTGTCAATCAAAATTCAGAGCACATGTAATCCTGTCAATCAAAACACACATAACTTGTAGTCCTGTCAATCAAATAACATGTTGTTTGATGTTGAAAACCGCAATGTTTCCATAACACACATATGAAGCAGTGCACTCTGGGTAAAACTACAATGTGATTAGACGAAGGAGGCCAGACGTTGGTAGAACTACGACGTAATTGAACGAGAATAGACGCTGGTTTCGCGAACTAGTTGCTTCCACAGTCCAGCGAGGATTTGACCCGGGGCGACCTTTGACCTACCTCGGCACACAGGTGGAAGTAGCAGAGGAGGATGGTGGCCTCAGAGCAGGTGATGACCAGGATGATGAAGACGAGGAAGAGGAAGCCGAACATGTAGTACATCTGGTGAGACCTGACGACACACACGCACACACATTAAAAATAACCCATCATTAATCATTCAAACCAAATTAATCAAATGAGAATCGTGTGGGAGGAGCCTGTAGACTGAGCCTCTGACTGGTCCCTCGTCTTTGACCTCTGAAACCTGATTGGCTGAGAGCCCTCACCAGATGGAGTTGAGGATGAAGAAGAGCTGGATGAAGATGCAGCCGAAGGGCAGGATGCCCCCCATGACGATGCCGGGAAGGGGCTTGGTGTAGAACGACTGCTCCGGGATCTGACGCGGGATCTGATTGGTCCGCACCGGGTGCTCGATCCCCTGCTCGACCAATCAGAGAAGACCTCACTCAACAACAGCCAACCTTCGGGTTATGGTTATTAAGATGAAGAGGCG
The DNA here is from genome assembly GCF_902167405.1 of Gadus morhua. Lineage (NCBI taxonomy): Eukaryota > Metazoa > Chordata > Actinopteri > Gadiformes > Gadidae > Gadus > Gadus morhua. The sequence continues at coordinate 8,697,262 of NC_044062.1, forward strand.
TGTGTTAACGTTAACGTTTGCCAGTGTGTGTTGAGTTGATTGTGTGTGTGTGAGCATGTGCGTTCAGGTGAGTGTGTGTTTGAGGTTTTGTTTAAGGTTGTGTTTAGGTGTGTGCGTAGGTGGGTGTGTGTGTGAGGTTGTTTTTACTTGTGTTTGTAGGTGAGTGTGAGGTTGTGTTGACGTTAGGGCTTTGACTCCGAACTTGGTCATTCTAATATAATTCGAATATCAAAAAATAAATCAAAATTCGAACGAATATTAGGCAGCCCTTAATATTTGAACCTGTTATGGGCAGGCCAAGAAGGAGAGACGTCCGAGAACCCGACGCAGTCTATTCATAATACTGTAATGACCACGGAAGAGGCAGTGAATGAAGTATTGATTAGACAGCGATTTATTAGAAACCTAATAAACCGTTGGAACACGCAAGACCGGTAACCATAGCAACGCCGGTAAACAAACCTCGCGAATTCCAATCCAGGACCTACTGAAGGCATTTATTGGTCAAAATATTATTCATAAATATTTGAATATATTAGAATATTAATAAACAACAGCAAACTTCGAATATGATTTTTGTCAAAAGCCCTAGTTGACGTGTGTGGGTTTGTGTGTGTGAGGTTGTGTTGACGTGTGTGTCCTCACCGTTCTCTTGAAGCCGAAGTACGCCCCGATGAAGGTGAGCGGGACGGAGATGCAGAACCACAGAGCCAAGATGGCCACCAGCGTCCCGAAGGGCATGGCCGCCGAAGACCCCTCCCACCACAGGATCAGGTTCATCAGGAAGAAGTCCGCAAACACCACCCTGCACACACACACACACCTTGGATTAAACCAGACCCTGAAAGGGGCGGAGCTACGCCTGGTTTCCTGTGCCATCAGACATACTGTCGGTCATTGATGCGCAAACTGAGCATTAAGCCACATGTCAAGTGGCTGCCCTCATGAAGATTCAGACATTCAAAGGTTGATGTTATCTTCGACCATGTCGACTTGACTTCCTGGGAGACATGCTCAGGGTTCTGCGCTGGAAACGTATGTGGGACCGGGGAAAAGAAAGAAAGAACGAAGGAACGAACGAAAGAAAGACAGAGAGACAGAGAGGGAGATAGAGAGGGAGATTCTTACCCAGGACACAGGAAGGCGGTGAGCAGCACGTTGGTCTTCCACTTCTCTCCTCCGAACGCTGGAGGACCGTGAGACAAGATAAACAGGATGTGGTTAACAGGAAGTCAAACTAAATGTATAGGCCCACATTTTCTACACACTAGAGTTGCAGTTCCTGCGGTCACAACCTGCCTCTACAGGTTTCCCCTCTCTCTCTCTGCTGTGGGTGATCGGTGACCACACAGTAGACCTCCCAGTCACCACCCCCCAGGGACCACCACCCAGGGACCACCACCCAGGGACCACCTCCCAGTGACCACCACCCAGGGACCACCTCCCAGGGACCACCTCCCAGTGACCACCTCCCAGTGACCACCACCCAGTGACCACCACCCAGTTACCCCCAAGTGACCACCACCCAGGGACCACCACCCAGGGACCACCTCCCAGTGACCGCCTCCCAGTGACCGCCTCCCAGTGACCACCTCCCAGGGACCACCTCCCAGGGACCACCTCCCAGTGACCACCTCCCAGTGACCACCTCCCAGTGACCACCACCCAGTGACCACCACCCAGTTACCCCCAAGTGACCACCACCCAGGGACCACCACCCAGGGACCACCACCCAGGGACCGCCTCCCAGGGACCACCACCCAGGGACCGCCACCCAGTGACCGCCTCCCAGTGAACACCACCTCCCAGTGAACACCACCTCCCAGTGACCACCACCCAGTGACCACCACCCAGTGACCGCCGGGGGGGGGGGGGTGCTCTTACACTTGTAGAAGCGCGCGGCCACGTAGCCGGCGGGGGTCCCCAGCAGCACCCAGAGCACCACGGCGCACGTCATCAGGGCCCCGCGGTTAGCAGGGGACAGGAAGCCCAGGCAGGCGAAGACTGGAGGGGGACACACACACACACACACACACACACACAAACACCCACACACACACACGGCTCAGTGTGTGGTTTCTTTGGTTGGATAATAACAAAGTCATACTGTAGTAGTGACTGCAATCCGAACCAATAAAAGGCCACACTGTTAATCATTAATATTAAACATCACAGTAACATCGATCTATGTGTTTGACCTCAGTCTCTAGACTCATCACGAGTTCCAGCAGTACCGAGATCGGCTCATAGAGGGCAGCAGAGACACACTCGCTACAGTAGTCCAGCATGTAAGAGGTGTCTTACTCTTGATAGAGCAAGACACCCCCATCAATTATAATCACGGATAAATGATAGAACCCATTCATTAAACGACATTCCAATTATGATACCATCGCTGGATTCCCAGGTTACTTGGACATCGCATCAGGTTGGCAATGAAAACCTGAACGGATTCTGACTCCGGACCTCCAGCGGACTACCCCAGGGGGAGCCATAGGGAGAGGACAAATTGTTGGGACACGGCCCCAGACTCACAGAGGGTGACGAAGGTCATGATGAAGATCTGGGTCCCCGAGCCCAGGAACACAGAGAGCAGCATGCCCTTCCTAGGGGGCCGGAAGACGTCTCCGTGGACCAGCTTCCAGCCAAACTCCTCCTGAGCATCCTCCTTCACTCACACACACACACACACACATACACAAACACACACACACACACAATTGTTTACGTCCTGAATATGGAATGTGTCTGATCATGTGATGTGGGTCATGTGATGTGGATCATGTGATGAGAGTCATGTGATTCATGTGTCACACTGATCGCTGCACAGAGAGTAGCTTCACTAGCAGTCTGCTGCACTGCGGTTTGACGGGAGCTACTAGCATGAAGCAAACACAGAGAGTTAGCATGAAGCAGATACAGACAGTTAGCATGAAGCAAACACTAGCCTAGTGGGTTTGCTCCTAGCCGGTCTAGCTGTTCGACTTTGTCTAGATTTAGCATGAAGTAGATAGAGATTTATGCAGGAGTTATGCAGAGTTATGCAGCAACACAGGTAGCAGTCAGAGGGCCAAGCATCATTAGCGCATGTAGCATAGACTGAGATGGCTATGTAGCATCAGCACATGTAGCAGACTCAGAGAGGGCTACTTAGCATCAGCAGCAGCAGGCACAGCGGGGACTACGTAGCATTAGCAGCAGCAGACTCAGCGGGGACTACGTAGCATTAGCAGCAGCAGACTCAGCGGGGGCTACGTAGCATCAGCAACAGCAGGCGCAGCGGGGGCTACGTAGCATTAGCAGCAGCAGAGGCAGTGGGGGCTGTATAGCATTAGCAGCAGCAGACGGATGGGGATACGTAGCATTAGCAGACAGAGGGAGCTATGTAGCATTAGCAGCAGCAGACGCAGCGGGGGGCTATGTAGCATAAGCAGCAGCAGACAGAGGGGGCTAGGTAGCATTAGCAGCAGCAGACGAAGCGGGGGCTACGTACCACCGAGTCCATCTGGTTATAGCGAGCGATGTCCTTGTGGAGCGTCCTCAGCATGATCATGGCCACCATGCCCGAGAGGAACAGCACGATCACCAGGGAGTTCATGATGCTGCGACACAACACACCAGTCAGGGGCCGCCAACACACCACACAATCAGGGGCCGCCAACACACCACACAGTCAGGGGCCTCTTGTGGGCCCCCTCCAAGCCTGCTGGTGTCACAGCCTCTTCTTAGTGTGTACGTCTACTTGAAGTGAAGGATGACTTTCACCATGTTCAGTGTGTGTGACGGTGTTTCAGTGAGTGTGTTACTGTGGGTGTGTCTTACTGTGGCTTACTGTATGTGTGTGTGGTTTTTGCGCTACCTGAACCACTGGATGTTGGTGTGGGGCATGGACTCCAGGATGTAGTCCCACCTGGAGGCCCAGCGGATCTTCTTGTCCTCCTGAGGAAGAGGAGAAAGACCGCCCATCATCATCATCATCATCAACCATCCAACTGTTGCATGACTACAGTCTACTGTTACCATCACTACCATCTAACACTCCATCTGCTGTTATCACCTCAACTGTAACCATGACTACAATGTAACGCTCCATCTAGTGCTATCACTTCAACTGTAACCATGACTACCAACCAACACCCCATCAACTGTAACCTCGACTACCATCTATCACTCCATCTGGTGTCATCACTTCAACTGGTACCATGACTACCTGCCATCTTACACTTCCTCCGGTGTTATCACCATCGTTGCTATAGAACCAGCAATGCTATCGTTTGGCAATAAAGCAATAAAGTAACTTGGTGCTCCGACTGGCCCTACGTCACCGAGGAGCTCATCTGAGCGGTGAGACGTTCTGCAGGTGACCTCATCAGAGGGTGACCTACCACAAACGCAATGCTGTAGGTGTACGGTATCTTCATGTCCCCAGAGTCCTTGTTTTTGATGAACATAGGGCCACCCTGGCAGTCGGGGGCGTCCGCGTTGGTGTGCTTATAGCTACGGCAGAGGAGAAGGGACAAAGTCATTCCTCAGAACTAACAGGCTAGCCGTTTAGCTCCTAAGCTAGCCGGTTAGCCCCTTGCCTAGTTAGTTGCCCTCAAGACTAGTTGGTTACCCTCTAGACTAGCTACTGAACTCCTAGACTAGTTAGTTAGCTAGCTGTTAGACCACTAGCCTAGTTGGTTAGCTCCTAGCCGGTCTAGCTGTTTAGCTGCTAGGAAGTTACCACCTAGCATGGCTGATAACCCCTAGCCTAGCTTGTCAGATCCTGGAATAGCTGGTTAGCTCCTGGGATAGCTGGTTAGTTGCTAGGCTAACCGGTAAGCCTTTAGGCTAGCTAGTAAGCTGCTAGGCTATCTCGCTCGCTGCTGAGCTATGTGGTTAGCTGCTATGCTAGCTGCTAGGCTAGCTGGTTAGCTGCTAGGCTATCTGGTTAGCTGCTAAGCCAGCTGGTTAGCTTCTATACTAGCTTTTCATCTGCTAGGCTAGCTGCTAGGCTATCTGGTTAGCTGCTAGGCTAGCTGGTCAACTTCTAGACTAGCTGCTAGGCTATTTGGTTAGCTGCTAGACATCTGGTTAGCTGCTAGGCTATCTGGTTAGCTGCTAGGCTAGCGGGCTACCTGCGGGGCTCCATCTTGGCGGCCACCAGCCGGGCCCCCAGCTCCCCGGTCTCCACCACGTGGTAGTGGATGGTGATGTCCACGTGGTTGAAGATGTAGAAGGTGTCCTTCTCACTGAAGTCCGACTGAAACACACGAGCAGACCTTCAGGAACCCGAGGAGGCCATCGCCTTTGACAGACGTCACGTGTCAAATTATGTGTACCGTAGTTGAACGAGGCTTGTTTGTTTTAAAGCCAAATGATGGATAGAAAATATATCTGTTCATCTTTGAGAAATACATTGAACCTTATGCTGTGGGGAAGAAGCAGTGGTTTAATGGTCTTATCTGTGTTTGTGCGTCTCTCACGTTGACCACGCAGGCGTCCTTGGGCTGGCCCCCCTCTGTGACATAGCAGCCAATGGGGAAGCCGGGATTACAGAACTTCTGCCCGTCCTCCACATCGTAACACCAGGTGACGGGCATGTTGTCCACAATCCTACACACACACACACACACACACACACACACACACACACACACACACACACACACACACACACACACACACACACACACACACACACACACACACACACACACACACACACACACACACCTTTGAAATGTAATGCATAGAGATATCTATCTGCACACACAGAACAGATCCTAGAACTGCTCCCTATTGCCTCCTAGAGGTGACTGGTATATATTTGCATATATGTATAGCCAAAAAACACAGCTTTTCCTAATGGAATCTACTCTAATGAAGCTATATCAATAGTCTATATACCTCAACCAAAGTTGTGAATCATCTATTTCTACATACCTCTGACTAAGTATGCCTATACACAATATAGGCAAGGCAAGGCAACTTTATTTATATAGCACTTTTCATACACAAGGCAGACTCAAAGTGCTTCACATATAAACATTGTCATGTTTAAAAAGATATGTTAAAGAAAACACAAGTGGTCAGACAAGGAAGGATCAGTCACAGAGAGATCAGAAACATTGAGGCTCTTTGTGATAACCAGGTATAGAGTGTACCCCTTACAATGAGTAGCCTCTTTCACATGTTGAGACAGTTCAAATGTGTCCAAAATGGTAAAAAGTTTTTTTGCACACTTGTCATTCAAATCATCTGTATGAAAATTGAAGTCACCAGTTATAACTAGACAGTCAAATTCTGTGGAGATGCTAGAAAATAATTCTGTGAAGTCATCGAAAAAATTTGCAGAGTATGTGGGTGGCCTGTAAATAATTAATAGGAGAACTCTGGGGGAGCATTTCAATACAGCACTAAGGTATTCGAACGATGGAAAATCACCAAATAACATCCGTTTCCCCTGAAATACATTTTTAATTATAGCAGCAACCCCTCCACCTCTTTTTCCAGATCTACATGCATCAAAAAAGTTACAGTTGGGAGGAGCTGTCTCTATCAGAACGGTTGCACTGTTAATTTCTTCCAGCCATGTTTCAGTTAAAAACATAAAATCCAGTTTAGAAGTAGTAATAAAATCATTATCTAAAAATGATTTGTTATTAAGAGACCTCACATTAAGTAGAGCCATCCTGATGGTGTTGTTGATAGGCTTTAAGGTAGTTTTTGGTTTAGAGGCAATAGATATGAGATTTGTGAGGTTAGCAGTGTGTCTAAGTTTCCCTTTGTTTACTCTGTTAGTGGTAACAGCATGAATGCGAAAGTTGCCCTGCTTTGACATAGGCAACCTTGGGTTCAGCAGATTATGTGAAACTTCCTTTATACTGTGTCTACGGCTGAACCCTTTTTTGTCTCAGTAATACTCAGGACTACTATCAGTACAGGGGGGGGGCTGGGGCGCCATCCTCTTGGGTGTTATCAGCCTGTGGCCATGACGTGGCGATGCTATCATTGACACAGATGCAAGTTTGATGCCAACATATTCCAGTTTCTTAAATTCGGCTGGAAAATCGCAAAGGGAGGAGACATTGGGGCTGGAGTTGTTGTTGTGGCTATGGGAGAGATGAGGCTGGAGGTCATCGTCGATGGGGGAAGGCAGAGGAGGGGGGTGGCCGTTCCTCGCCAAGCCAGCATCAGCGATGGGGGAAGGCACAGTGTTGATGGCGTCAGGCGGGCTGGTGTCTATCTTCAAGGTCTGTGGGCTGTCTGCTATCTGTGTGTCAGATAGTGGCAGAGTAGATGTGTGGGGGAGGCTGTAGTCTCGCTTCTTCTCAACCTGTGCTCTGACTGTGGCCTGTGCCTCAGACCATGGAGATTTGTGGGAAAGCGAGAAGAGAAGATTGTCCCTCAACAGTTTTGAGCCTAACCTGTTCCATATGGGAAGTTGCATGTTTTGATCTTCTTACCGGTTATATCCTTGATGGGTGAGTCTCCTATAATCAGAGTGTCGATAGGAAAGTCCAAGGCTTTTTCTGCGGTCTGATCCGGGAGTCATAAAACGTGCCAAAATGTATTGCTGAATCGAGCGATGGAGGACGACGGAAACAAGCTATATATTGTTAGGTATTATGATCATGAAATAAAATAAGATAAAGTAGATCTGAACGATGAATTAAGTAGTTTTTTCCAATGCCTAGCGGAGCTTCGGGAAACATGACCTCTCTCTCTGCTGCCTCTTATCGCTGACAATATACAAATAAACAAACTGAAAATGGCTAATTCCCCAAACAGTTCATAACATGGTCAACTACATTGTATTATCATAGAAACAGTTATAAACATGGGTGAATGGCGCTAGGATAATAGAATAACAGTGTGGACCCCACTTTGGTGCAGGCCTGTGATTCAGAGCCGTCATGAGTGCGGAACTAATGTCTCTTTGTTTATTGTGGTTCAATTTCACCTTCTCTCGACGGGGTTTAAACCAATCCAAGAAAAGAGATTATGGCTTGTTCGGAGAACAGGTTGGGGGTGTGATGTGCGAGCGAGCGAGCGTGCCTGCCTGTGTGTATGCGTGCCTGTGTGAGTGTGAGCGAGCATGCCTGTTTGTGCATGTGCGTGCGTGCCTCCGTGCATGTGTTTGTGTGCCTGTGGTGTGTGCGAGCGTTCAAGGCTGTTTGTGTGTGTGCCTGTATGTTTGACCGTGCGTGCCGGTGTGTGTGCACGTGCCTGTGCCTCTGTTTGTGCGCGTGCCTGTGTTTGTTTGTGTGTGCGTGCGTGCCTGTGTATGTGCGTGTGTGTGTGCGTATGCGTGTGCATCCTACCAGTGGTGCTGATAATTGAGCAGCATGCCCTTCTTCAGGAAGTCCATGTAGGTCTTGTCCGTGGGCAGGTTGGTGTTGTATTTCTTGTTGCACACCAGCTGGCACTTCTCAGACTTCTTGAAGGTAAACTGAAACCAAGAACCAAAAAGGTGCAGAAGTCAGGGCGACATTTCTTCATTAAAAGGGTTTCCATTCGTATACATATCAATACGTATATTGTTGTTCCACGGGGGACTGCCCCCCCCCCCGCTGAGTCCCCCTCCTGGCTCCCCCTCCCCTGGCAGCCATGACCCCAGCCCCCCCGCGGTACCTTGTAAGGCGAGGGTTCGATCCGCTCCCCGAACAGCACCTGGCCCAGGTTCTCAGACGGACGCTTCTCCGCCTCCACCGCACAGAAGTCGAAGCTGGAGGAGGAAACCACGGAAACGGACGATAAACACACCGTGATCACGTCGTTAGGGAGCCTCAGTCGTGGTTCAGAAAGAACCATCAGGTCAAGGCTGGGGCCGCTCAACGAGTACCAATCATTAGCATTGCATTGATTGATGAGTCTCCTCCATGATTAGAGATGTTCCGATACCATTATCGGAAATTCATCCGATTTTGCCTAAAATACAATATTTTAGATATTATACATTGGGGTCATCGTAAGAGAACCCTTCAATAAGAACAAGTGCTGTCAGTTGTTACAATGCTAGATGCTGTATCGGTTTGTACTCGGTATCGGCCGATACTGAAGTTCAGGAATCGGAAAGGAAAAAATTTTATCGGAACATCTCTATCCATGATCCATCAATATGTGATTATTATTCACGGTGAAACTGTTTTTAATTTCAAGTGTATCTAAACACTGAACATCAACATCCCAACACGCTCACAACCTTCTCAGTGGATGGTCCGTTTACAAAACATCCCTGAAGAAAATTAACTCCTCCACACAGATCTCAGGTCTACTGGGCCTGACCTCCCAGACGTCGCCCCGAGGTTGACCGGTGAACAAAGCATCGGCTTAGGTTGCAGATTCAGACACCGGACACCACAAGGTGATGTGTCACAGAGACGTGTCTGACACGCCCCCCGCAGCTCTGCATTGGAGGAGGACCGCTGACGTCTGAGCCACGCACGTCACTCCGTGCCTCACACACCCCTCTTACGCACTTATTGTATGCTGTACGTCCTTGTACTTAATGTACACACATATTGTATGTCGAGGCACGTATGTGTACACTTACTGTATGTTGTACGTCCTGGCACTTAATGTACACGCATATTGTCTGTTGTACGTCCTGACACTTAATGTACAACCTTATTGTATGCTGTACGTCCTTGCACTTCAAAAATAGTACTTAGCATTGTGTAGCGTCTTATCCTAGCTATCTTTGTTGTATACGGGGAATGGATTAATCTAGATATTGTTTGTGCTCGTCACTTGGTTCTATGAAGATCCTTACTGTCCCGACGGCCATATATTGTTGTTTCTCTTTCTTCTGACAAATGCACTTATTGTAAGTCGCTTTGGATAAAAGCATCTGCTAAATGCCCTGAATGTAAATGTAAACATATAGACAGTGGTAGTCCTCATCTGTGGCACAGCTGGCCGGTTAAGACAGAGAACACATCTCTCTCTGCATCACTCTGTGGTTCGAGGAGGGATTCCGATGCATGTGTACTCACGCGGTGTACTCATAAGGTAGGACCGACTCCACCGAATCCAGCCGGTTCACAAACAGCTCGATGGTAGACTGGAAAAGACACGCAACAAACACATCAGGGCTTTTTATACAAACACACACACTCTGAGGAGGCACCTGGGAAAGACCCTCCTATTATTGATGGTTCATGTAGATCGGATCAATAGTTTTATCTAAAACATGGACGTCATTTTAATACTTACTTACTACAAATATCAATTGGACGATGATCCCATTGCCATTTCAATAGTAACATATCATTTTCTCACTAAACTTTCATAGCTGCCGGTCTACAGCTACTTTACAAGTGGAGCTGGAAGTCTGCCTGTCTGGTTAAAAAACTGTTCATGTATCCACCACACTAGAGTGATGGTGTAAACACCACCACGGTCTGGCCAGCTGTCACAGCAGAAGGCCACAACTGTGCGAGCTAGTAAAGAAGATACGTATACAATAAATAATACAACTTCAGATAACTACAACACAAACACGGCAATAACAATAGTTGGCTTGGCAGGGATGTTTGCGACATAGGAACGATCAGTACCAACACAATAACCTACTCTCACAACCCTCCTGTTATGTTCCGGGTCAAATTGACCCGTTTTAAAGTTTGAAGATCTAGGAAAAATAGTTAAAAGTATTTTTTCAGTATGAAACTTCTTCTGCTTGCCTTAATTAGTGTAATCAACATATGTTCAACTCACATATTTGCAACCACCCCCTGCATGTTTATATCACATAGATACTGTTCGGGTCAATTTGACCCAGCAGTAAAACTGGAGGTAAAAGGGTGTCAGAAATGTCAGACTAATTCTTTCTTTACAACTGTGAGACATATTTAACCCAATTCACACACACACGCGCACACACACACACACGCGCGCACACACACACACACATGCAATTTTTATGACTTTTGATGAGAACCATTTATGTTCTCTTTTCTCGCGGGAAAACTCCAACCACATTCAGTGGACACTAAACAGGGGAGGGTCAAAACATATCAAATATTCTCTGCATGGGAGTCCTACCAACATTACACTGTGTCAGGCAGACCTTTACAAAATGAGCAGCAGAAGCAAATGGTTGACAGTCCAGGAGGCTCGGGACTTCATCACTGATCATGACAGTGAAATAGAGGAGGATGTGTCTGAAGACGAAGACGATCTTGAGCTAAATTCAAATTCTAATGAATCTGATTTTGAACCAGATGAGAGAATTGCTATTCCTATTCCTCCAAGCAAGACATTCCTGTCAAAACATGGTGAAATATAGTGGTCTTCATCCCCAAATATGCGTCAGGCGAAACTGTCTGCAGAAAACATAATAAAGACAGTGCCAGGGCCCACTAGGATGGCAGTGACGCGTGTGACTGACATCAAGTCAGCTTTTGAGCTGGTCATGCCAAATTCAATACAGAAAATCATTCTGGAAATGACTAATCTATGAGGGAGGCGTGTTTTTTGTGAGAAGTGGAAGGAGCTGGACAAAACACATTCAGATGCGTATTTGGGGCTCCTCATCCTGGCTAGGGTCTATAAGTCCAAGGATGAATCGACAGCCAGTCTGTGGGATGCAGGGACAGGCAGGGCTATATTTCGAGCCACAATGTCTCTGGAGACTTTTAACATTTTCTCCAGAGTAATCAGATTTGATAATCGAGAGACAAAGGCTGGTAGACGGGAGAGAGACAAGCTGGCAGGACAGTGTGGGACAAGTGGGTAGAGCAACTTTCACTACGCTATAACCCATGCCCTAATATCACAGTGGATGAAAGGTATGAAGGCCTAACCCATTATAAAGTGGTGAAACATTAAAAAAAGTTTGAACAAATATTTTTTTTAATGAAAAACGAGTGAATTATCTGTTAGAGGTAAGGAACACCATTGCACTAAATATTGATAGAATAGTTACTAATGGAGTTAGTAATGACATGTTCACACTGCTTGTTAGGATTTTTTTTGGTTTAATACATCTTTTGGATAATAAACATGCACCGGGTCAAATTGACCCGGGAACACCATTAATGTTCCTGACAAACGAACATAACAGGACTGCCTCAGCACTGCCTGCTAGGCTGATAGCAGATAGCCTAGCAGCCAGTGGTGAGCGGTAGCATTGCTGCTAAGCTACCCAGCAGCGCCGTTCTGCTATCAGCAGCGCTACCTCCGGCTTCCGACCCACAACCAAGACCACCTCTCCGAACCGATCGCATCCCGCGGTGCCCCCCCGGTCATCCTACCTTGCAGTCGGGAACCGCGTTTCCTTCGCCCACCGTCGCAGGCTCGCAGAAGCTGACGGGCGCCAGACCCGGGAGGTAAAACCCTAGTACCCCCTGTGACAGAAACCAGAGGACCAGTAGAGGGCCCCGCAGGGCGGACCGGGCGCTCATGGTGCTGCGCAGCGGGGAGAGCGACGCCTCTTCTCGGGGGATGCTGCGGGTCCGGTGGGACAGACGTTCGGTAGTGATCAGAGGACCGTCCTGACAGCGACCATCAGCCGCTTTCTGCCCGGAACCCGACACGTCATCTGCGGCGTCGCACTCGCTCGCTTCCGGGGAGATGCATTGTGGGATACTGGAGCCAGATGTTGTTTTGATAATAGATCAACTAAATAACATTTTATTTTGCGTCAAGGTTGCCGAACAGTTATTGTATTCATAATATTTATTGTATATTATCATTATTTACAAAAGAATAGCATTTTAGTAAATCATTAATGATGATCTAAATATAAATATATATAAATGAATATTACCAAAATTATGAAACCCCAATATAATATCTAACGGAGTGTTTAATTGGATGTCTCGTCAGATCATGGATATGAGGTTGATATAGTGCAGACATCTTTCTTAGGCTTGTCATTAGTTTACAGCTGGTGGAAGAAGAAACCATATGTGAAAACCATACGTGAACAAATATGTGAAAACCACTCATTTCTAAACCAATCACCATCGGCCAAACCAACAATCAGAAACAGGTAAATCACAGCGGCTATGGTTAAAAAGGAACTTTACTAGGTTATGAAACAAACAACCATTAAAATATTTACAAGAATACTCCAAAAACATTGAAAGAAACAAGGTTGCGAGGCGAGGAGCTGGGCTCAGTCCCGGTCGGGGCTGCGATAAGAATCGGGCGGTGCTGAATAGAGATCAGATCTGGGTGGAGGTGGGGGGCTCAGATCTTGGTGGAGGAGTTGAGCTCAGATCTGGGTGGAAGTGGGGGGCTCAGATCTGAGTGGAGCTTGGGGGGCTCAGATCTGGTTTGGGGTGAGGGGCTCCGATCTGGGTGGGGGTGAGGGGGCTCAGATCTGGGTGGGGGTGAGGGGGCTCAGATCTGGGTGGGGGTGAGGGGGGCTCAGATCTGGGTGGGGGTGAGGGGGGCTCAGATCTGGGTGGGGGTGAGGGGGGCTCAGATCTGGGTGGAGGAGCTGAGCTCAGTTCTGGGTGGAGGAGCTGAGCTCAGATCTGGGTGGAGGTAGGGGGCTCAAATCTGGGTGGAGGTATGGTGCTCAAATCATGTTGGAGGTGCGGGGCTCAGATCTGGGTGGAGCTGGCCGGCAGCGTAGACTTGTCCAGGTCGTCAAAGTAGGGGTGGGCCATGGCCTGGCGGGCCGAGATCCTTTTGGGCGGGTTGTAGATCAGAGTTTTCTACGGACAGAGGAGTGACAGCGTGTTAGACAACGAGTACAGGTGTGTGTTGGGGGGGTGCGCTTTGTATTTGATCCTGCCAAAACCGGTCTGTGAAGGAACCTCTCACACCGACGACCGATGGGAGTGTTGCCTTGCCCACGAGGCAGCGGCGATACGACAACAAGTAAGTCGAGGCCGTTCCGCGGCTCCTCGGAGTCGAACGTCGCCCTGCTGTTCAAACACCCTCCGTGTTTACAGAAGGCCGGGTCTGATCTCAAACCCTACTCGAGCCAAAACACAGCTCCCGACCACAGGCCAGAACCGGAGGAGCCAGAACCCTCGACAGCCCGCGAGATCACAGCCCGTCGGATCCCTGTCGGATCCCGCGGCCGATCAGACAGCCTGGCAACGCCACGGGTTACGGTGCCATGGTTACGGTAACCTAGCGTAGCCACGCGGGATGAGAGAGGTGTAAACCTCGTTCACATGCAGGAAGGATTTCCAGCTTCTAGCGTATTGGCCAAATATAAAACCCCCTTTTTCAAGTTAAAAAAAAATATTTTGTAAAAATCATGATCTTTCAAAGCGCCGTGCGAGAATCAGAATAGGGATAGGCCGATGGTCGATTCTATCAACTGTCGACGATAGATGGATTCCATAGTCGATCATCTCAAGTTGCCGAAAAGGCGATTTTATTTTTATTTTATTGCCGGAAAAACAGTGCTGTGGTGTGCTGGCTACTTTTACAGCTTAAAAAGCACCGCAAATTGTAATTGAAGTTAACTGGCACCGGTGGAAACGCACTCTGTAGCGCTGACCTGCCGTATTGACTCACTGCCAAGAGCGGAGAGGGGCTCGAAACCTACCGTTCTGCTCGCACGGAGAAATTACATCACACTCCACGGCATGTCACTTTGAAAAAGTCTGTCTGTCTGTTAAGAGAATGGCGGAGCCATTGCGCGCGTGTTCCGTCAACGGAAATCAATAGCCGCGTTTACATGGCACATCCTATCCGCATAGATTTCTATGCGGACTAGATCTGTTCCTAAAATGTGATCCGAATGTACTGTAGTAACAAAAGTGTCCGTTATGTCTCTCGCACACACTTCTCTGGACCGGCGTCGTCACACATCTCTGGACCGGCGTCGTCATAATGGACGTCTTATCACTATTAGCATTGTGAATTTGATTTTAATGAAAGCACAGCAGGAGAGAGCTTTTCTCTGCCTGCTCCTTCAATTAAGAAGGAGGACAGCACAGCTACGTCCGATCTTTATATTTACCCCCACCTCCTTAAAAGTCCTCAAGAGGACTCCTAACTCAGTAAGACCTATCCACAAAGAATCGTAAAATGCCTGCGAGACGAAATGTTAGGGTATTAAACTTGTTGTGGAGTTAGTGCGCGATGAAATAACATCCCCGACTAACAGGAATAATCCGATTAGTCCCGAAATAAAATGTATGGCAACACTACGTTATTTAGCAACAGGGGAATTGCAACTTTGCAACGCCGACGATTTAAAAATATCGCAGCCATCAGTCAGCCGTGCCGTAAACTTTCCTTTGGACATTCAACATTTACACAGGATCAAAGCCAACTTCATGGCAATTGCAGGTATGCCCGGTGTGGTCGGTGCTATTGACGGGACGCACATAAAAATAATTGCGGCATCAAAAGACGAGGACGTGTTCGTCAAAAGGAAGAAAGTGCATTCCATCAACACGCAGGTCGTTTTTGATGCAAATTTTAACATAGCCTACTGGATGTTGTTGCAAAGTGGCCTGGATCTTCAGCTACCCATGATTCGCGCATTTTAATGGTGAGCGGTCTGAGGCAGCTTTTTGAGGTGTACCAGTTGGGTGTCACTTGCTGGGTGACAGTGACTACACCACCTATCCATGCAAGACGTGGCTCTAGACACCCTACCTCAATCCACAACCGGGAGCACAGTTTAAGTATAACATGTAAGTGATTACGCAGATTACGCCTAGTCCTATGCGTAAAACACATCGTATTGGCTCTTTGACGCCTTTTATTTGTTGAATCCATATTTATTATTGTTTACCGTTTTCCTCCATATATGCTAGAGCACACAAACATACACGAAATGTTGTGGGGAGAGGAATAGGGCAGACGAAACGTCAGTTTCATGTCCTCCACGGCGAAATACGCCTCACCCCAGAGAGGGCAAGCACAGTCATCACTGTATGTGCCAGTCTACACAACCTCTGCAAGCGGAGGAACATTCCACAGCCAGACGACGATGATGATGATGATGGCGATCAACATGACAATGAATTTGGCCGTGTGGAACCGAGTGGACTGGCATTTAGGGATCACTTTGAAAACACATTTTAGGTAAACACCTTGGCACAAATCAGTCAACACTTGAGTAGTTCATAACATTTATTTTCTTTTAAATTTTACGTATTTTTATTGTTTGCTTTCTCTCTCTCTCTTGTACGTGCAGGCTACAACGTCATTATCGTGGTCTGCACAAAATTGTCATCATGCGTGTTTTCTGCTAACTGCTCTATAACTACTTAATAGGAATTCAGTTCTAGCCTAGGCCATTTCCTTGTTCTTCGGTGATTTAGTGGGCTCGTCTGAACAACCAATCACCGAACTGACCGCTTCTAAACTCATGCACGAGAATTGACGTAATCCATAGCAACGGCACGTCACTCTTAGTGATTCATCCTTAGTAAGAGTAGGTCTCAGCGGCTTTGTGAATAACTTTTAAGAAAAAACTCCTACGTAAAATGTTTTAGCGCGAGTTAGGAGCACTCCTAGCGGTAAGATAAAATGCTTTGTGAATACGGCCCCAGATGTGTCCATGTAAACGCGGCTAATGAGAGCAACTGAAAAATATGCAGGTAAGAAGCTAAAACTGTAATTCGGAAAAAAGTATAAAAGCTATCGAAATTGCGTTTAGATACTATTGAAGAAACAAGTGTGTAGATTTGTTCAATGGTTTGAAGTTAGGTTTATTAGTTCCGATGTGTTGAATTATCAGAGGTTGACCAGACGGCTTCAATGAAACAAACTGAAAGTAGTATAAAAGGAATAGTTGCATTGAAACGGTGATATTGACGACCCCACGTGACACATTTTTTTAAGAAAAAAATTGAAAAATAAAAACAGCAATTTTATAATGCAATAAATCAGCTGAATTTTTTTTTTTTCGTTAGGGGGCGCAATCGGACGATGAAAGCTTGTAGACGAACGCCCAACCGTAGATCAGAACATCCAGGACGCTCTACTGTCCGTCCACTCCCAGAGAGGAGAGATGAGGAGGGGTGCGCGCTAGGGATGGGCAAAACGATTATTTTCCCGGGAATCAGTTCTTTCAGTTCCGTTCACCATCACGATTCTTTCGTTTGATTCGTTCGTTAAATTAGATTACGTAATTTGACAGGGAATCTCACAGGTTTCTGCCCCATCCCCCCCCATTGCTTATAAGTATTGGGTACCGGCGCCAATAAAGTATTTTTCACATCCTCCATAAGGGTACCGTCGGCGGTCGAAACGCCAGCCGTAATTTAGCTGCGCCGCACCGAACCACGCGGTAGAAACGAGGGGGGTTAAAACAAACGAAAAAAAAGTTTTCAGTCACTGTGCGCTCGGAAAACAACCCTTTCCATGGTAGGAAAAACAATACTTTATTAAAGCACGCAATTGTGTTGTAGAACAAAATAAAAAGAAAACATAAAGTGCTTGCATGATATTGAAGCCTACAGCGATCGTTAGTTAGCTTGTGTGGTGGTGCGTGGTCATTTGTTGTCATTCGTTTTACCATGTGCCATGGCAACGCGATTGCTACCTGCTGAGGTACTCATTGGCTGAATCGTGGAGACCGTTTTAGACTCAATCAATATGAGTTTGCGGGGAGACGGAGCTCTGTTTGAATTATTATTTATTTTTTTAAGTGGACTGCAGTCACGCTATAGGGGGATTATTTGTTCATCAACACGGCGGATGCACGAGCAGAATGATCGCAAGAAAGAAATTAGTTTGACCGGTTGCCATGGTTATCTCCGTGTGGTTCATTTGCAGTTGCTGTGTTAATTAGGATGTTGTCAGCTTACTGTTTCATTAAACTGTAATCAGAAAAAGCAGTTATATGCTATAGACCCTATAGTATCTGTGGTATAGAGGCTGGGACGAATTTCAAATTATAAACATGTAAACTTTATGTTGAAAGTATAGACCGTCGCGATTCCCATTGAAACAATGGTAAATCATAACCCTAAAGGGTTATGATTCATCTACGCGTTGAACTCGTTCTCCCGTCTGTCCCGGGCTAAACCACTCACTCCAATCAGAAAACCTCCCTGCAAGAGGGGACCTAGAACCAGCCAATGAGAGCCCAGCTGGGATTAGGAGCAGACCCCGTCATCGCCGTGGTTACTTACGGCCAGCAGGTCGAGGCCGTTCTTGTCCAGGTTCTTCACCATGGCGGCCAGGTTCCCCGCCTTCCACTTGGGGAAGGTGTTCTTGTAGTCGGGCAGGGACTCCACCTCTGGCCAGATGTCGTTGTTGGGGGTCCCGAGGGTCCTGGAGAGAGACAGAGAGACAGACAGAGACAGAGAGAGACAGACAGACAAAGAGACAGAGACAGAGACAGAGAGACAGGGACAGGGGCAGAGACGGAGAGAGAGAACAAACCTATGAAGTCAGAGGCACACATGCATGGCAGAAAATGTGTTTGTTTTTCATCCAGAGTAATTCGTTTAATAAATACGTTTTCTGTGTTAGTGTAAGACTTTTAATGTTGGACATTGAATCATTAATAGACAACTTAAAAGTGAGTTTAGTGCAACGTTTCGGGATGGAATGTAAGTGAATGGAGACAGGCAGTCGGACGTTAGAGAACGCCCCAGACCTCACGAGGAGGGTAAAGACACGGCTGTGGTCAGAATTACAGGAACATCGCCTGGCTTCCTTCTGACCGAAGGTACCCACCCCAAAACACTGCATTTAAACAGCGCATTTCTAACAAGTGGTCACTCAAAGTGCTTTACAATACTGCCTCCCATTCACCCATTCACACTCCGACAGCGGAGTCAGCCACGCAGGGCGACAGCCAGCTCGTCTGGAGCAGTTAGGGCGAGGCGTCTTGCTCAGGGACACCTCGACACTCGGAGGGGCCGGGGATCGAACCGGCAACCTTCCGGTGACCAGCCGACCCGCTCTCCCTCCTGAGTCACATGCTGCCCGGTACAAACGGGTCAGAACACGCGAGGCTCTGGCGGGCTCGTCCACCACGTGCCGACCGAAGGAGAGGGGGGGGGTCCGTACCTGAAGATGCGGAAGAGCTGGTCTATCTCTGAGTCCCCGTGGAACAGGGGCTTCTTGGTGGCCAGCTCGGCGAAGATGGTGCCGATGCTCCACACGTCCACCGGCGTTGCGTAGCGCGCCGAGCCAAGCAGGACCTCGGGGGCCCGGTACCACAGGGTCACCACCTGGGGGGGGGGGGGGGGGGGGGGTTTCGCACACAGAGGCACAACATCTTCATCAGAACGCCATCGGTCACGTCACTGAGGGCCATGTCTTGTATACAGCCACAGCAGTTTGCACCGTTTGTATTTTAGCACTCTTCCGGTGAGTCTTCTATGGTTACCACCCACCCACCCACCCACCCACCCACACGGTGTCTTCTGTAATTCTGGGCCCGCCTCAGAGGCCCCGCCCTCCCGACCCCGGGGCTCTGGGCCCGCCTCCGACCCTGTAGCTCCACCCTTAGGGCTCTGGGCCCGCCTACCTCGTGCGTGTAGACGCGGATGGGGACGCCGAAGGCCCGCGCCAGGCCGAAGTCGGCCAGCTTGATCACGCCCTTGTTGTCGATGAGCAGGTTCTGGGGCTTCAGGTCACGGTGCAGCACCCGCCGGCAGTGGCAGAACTGGATGCCCTCCAGGATCTGGTACAGGTAGCTCTGGGGGGGGGGGGGGAGAGGGGTGTGTGTGAAGGGCTGGATCTTACTGGACCAAGCTTTCCATTGACACATTATTTATCCTATTGGAGATGATGATGTCATCCGCAGATGACTAGTCCATCACTCGCTAAGAAAATGGAAAACCTGAGAGAGCCTTAAGGAACACTCGCCTGTAAAACCATCACTAAAACAGGCCCGTGTAGTAAATGTTGTAGCTTTAAATCCACACAAAAATCAATAAACCAACAACAAGATTGATTCCTTCAGATTACTGCATCTGTTTCTACTACTCTACTCGCTGTGAATACAGCAGATCCATTCGAGGGCTAGGGGCCGGTCGGGCCAGGCTAGGGGGCATAGGGGCCGGTAAGGGGCTAGGGGCCAGTCGGGCCAGGCTAAGGTCCAGTCGGGGCAGATGGCTCTCCCAGGCATACCTTGACCAGCATGGTGTCCATGTACTCGCCGGACGGGATGGAGTCCAGGTACTTCTTCAGGTCCATGGACAGGAACTCAAAGATGAGGTAGAGGCGCGACTCCTGCATCAGGACGTCCAGTAGCCTGCCACACAGAGAAAGAGTCCTGGATGTTTAGTGGGGGACGGACGGACGGACGGAGGCCCTCACCCTGAAGTCCCAACGAGACACGGCAGACGCAGGGAAGGCCTCACAGGGGACAGGACGGTCCAGAGAGACTGCTCTAACACACCGCAAGGACGACCACCACACAGGTTGTTCATCAGGTTTTTAATTTCCCACTCCTTTACGTAATATTGAATTACGCATGGATAGCGTTGCCATGACAACGCTTCCACCAACACACAAACAATGCAGCGGATCTTAAATGATTTGAACTGCACTCGTTTCACTTTCCTGTGGATGCAAAACGAGGCAAGTGAACGGGTCTGCGTTGACTACGGTTTCCGTTTGCAGATCCGTGTCGACAACCCATCCACGACCAGCGTCCCTCCTCCTCCTCCTCTGCACCCTGGCGTCAAGAAGCTGACTGAAGCCTTTATTCTGCTGGTTGGTTCGACTTGGACAGCGGGCAGCGCATTAATCACCTCTGGTCAAAAAGTTGTCTCCTCGGTGGCTTTTGATTTATTAGCTCAGTATAGAAAAAGCTGCTTGTTACCGAGCTGAGACGAGAATAAACAGGAGCTGGGTAGTTAACAAACTACTCCTTGTACCTTCATAGATGCCTGCCGAGTCAGTGGCTTATCGTTTCCATCTTCTGGTCCACGAGATCCAAATCATACTTCTGCAGCGAAACCCATCCTCTTTACATTATAAAGATACATGGGAAAAAAATAAAGTGACTCTAGTCTCACTAGTCAGGCTTCAGATTGACATCTTAAGTCTGACGGCGGACGAGCTCAGACCTCAGTGAAGAGCGATTCAGTTTCATTCGCCTTGTTTATTTGGTTTCGACCAATGACGTCGGCGGAGATCGGTTAAGCGTTGTCCGCATTATTAAGACTAAAGCCCAATCACATTTCTACCCCTTACCCCTCCCCCTTGTTTTGAAGGGGTAAGGGGAAGGGGAAGAAATGGGATTGGGCCTTACACCGGGATTCCACCGGACGCGTTACGTCCGCGTTACGGCTGCGGCACAGAACGGCTGCGATAATCCTAAACCTAATGTACTCACCTTCCACTCCCAAAACTACTGCAATTAAATGCAACGCTTTGTCCTTCCGGCCATTGTCCTTATAAAAAGGATAATTTGGTACATAAATGACTTAATGTTGCGGAACTTTGACAATGAGTCTCTCGTCGTCCATGTTGCCAACCCTCTGAGACCCTTTGATTGATTGACTGTTGACCTGGTGCCACCGGTCATGACGTAATAATGTTGATGTGAAGTTGTGATAGGCCACATGAGTATTGTGTTTTATTTTGAAAATTGACCGGATGCTCTATGGCTTTTACTTTTTCACTTCCTGCCCTGCTCGATCTGCTCTGTTGAAATTGACGCGGTTCAGCAACGGCTTGCGGCAAAAATAGAAATGCTACGGAATGATAGCGCTGCGGCACGGCGAGCCGCTCCTGGGACGCTGCTGAGACGTTCTGCAGCCGAGCCCGGTGGAAACGGTCTCATTGATTAGAGTGGAACCTAACTGCTTCGGTGACCGCGGCCAAGAAGTGCCGCAGCCGTAACGCTGCCGTAGGCCCAATCCCATTTCTACCCCTTACCCCTTCAAAGCAAGGGGGAGGGGTAAGGGGAAGGGGTAAAAATGGGATTGGGCCTAAGGCTTGAAGAGCCACCTGCTCTCCCGTCCGGGTCGCTGGGAGAGACACCCGCGGGTCGACATTAATCACGTTAGCCTCTGAATCAGAGCCGACCTCCGTACCCACACATCTATGCAACGCGAAGCCCAGGAGAAACTAGCTCGAGTGCGCTAGAACCGGGGGTCTGGGGGGGGGACGTACTGGACCACGTTGGGGTGCTGGAGCTCCTTGAGCAAGGAGATCTCGCGGACGGCCGTGCTGGGGACCCCCTCTTCCTCGCTCTCCAGGCGGATCTTCTTCATGGCAACGATCTGGCCCGTGCTCTTGTGTCTGCCCTTGTAGACCACGCCGTAGGTCCCTGGAAGACACCAACACAGTGTGGGTGTAAGGATAAACTGTTGCAGTGGTGTAATTGTCATCTGTCCGGGTGGAAGGGATATCATATCGTAAGAAAATACAACAATTCAGTAGTGTTGATGACTACGCAAACATGTTCGAGTTGGGCGAACTGAACATCCCAATGTCACTTAATTAGGATCTTAAATAAGATTATAAGGCAATATTTATACACTACCCTTCAAACTTCAACACCATATTTTAAATAAATGTATAAGAGGTAGTAAAATACATATAATAGTACTATCTACAGGAATGACAAGTCAGTCACCTCAAACCCACCCATGTTTAACGCATCGCTTGAGTGTCAATGAATCTGAATAATAAGACGAGCGTCGGGCCTTACCTTCTCCGATCTTCTCGATTTTCAGGTAGTCATCCATAGCTTACTGAAATAAAGCAGACACAACGGTGAAACATCAGCAGGAGATCCTCGCTGAACAACACTCAGACACACAACCAACCATGGAGTTGCTGTCCCACACATTAGTCAAGATGATGCAGACGGGTGAAATTGGACTGGATTGACTTAATGACACACACACACACACACACACACACACACACACACACACACACACACACACACACACACACACACACACACACACACACACACACACACACACACACACACACACACACGTCTGATCAGGTCTCATTTTACATCCATCCGAGTGAACTCATTAGATCTTATTGTAAAACATTCGGATTTAACTAAAGTGATCAGATTTCATATTGATGGAATCTATTAATCACTTCAGAAGTCTTGTCTTCACAGCGACAGCCATCGTCTGCAACACATTCAACTAACGACACACAACTAACCAGAAAGTATTTAAGCAACAAAATGAAGTTACCTGCGGTTGAGACTCGATGAAGTGAAGAAACAGGATAAAATCAGCAATGTAACGACTCAGAGTCCTCTAACTAGACGTCTCTAATCTAACGACTGGTATGAAATGGACGCCGCCAACGATGGTTCAAAAAAAGAGACCAATCGGCCGTCCCGATGCCTTTCAAAAGGGCCAATCAGAGAAGGGGAGCGTCGTCCCCGTGACCTGCGAAGAAGACCCGCGATTGGCTTGAGGTCTACCGTAAATACAGTAATACGAGTCTCGCCGCTTTCGATCATACGTCAGGCCCTAGTTACCCCACTCAAGTGTAACACGTGTCATCCCAATGCAATGTGATTATCGATGCGTTTGTACATAAGTTTAAACACAACCACAAAAGTTCCTTCACAGCCGTTGCAAATGCTGCCAGAAAGTGCCACTTGTATTTTGTGCTTCGAACGTATGAGGCTATATAAATAGTTGCCTTGTAACCTTATTTACATAATTATATTTTATATGAATTCATGTAGGTTTCCCCTCAAGTTTGAGTTTAATAAAAAAATATTTGAACTATAGGCATAAATGTCACTTTGCATACTAATGGAAGTTTAAATTAATCATTGTGCATGATCATTAAAAAGATGACCATTTCATTGTTTTCACACACACACACATGTCACACACACACGAAAGTAAAGTCAAAGTTGAATAGAGACAAAGTAAATCTTTTTTATTGGTCGATGGTTTATAAAAGAGCACGAGTTATGCAGTGATATCATCGAACACGTAGGGTTGACAGTTGGTCCAGTGGTGGGTTCACTGCTTCCCGTTTCCACGTGGGGGTTGACAGTTGGTCCAGTGGTGGGTTCACTGCTTCCCGTTACCGTTGATGGGGATCTTCTTGAAGGCTTCGGAGTCCAGCAGGGCCCTGACCTTAGGCCGGGCGGACATCTTCTTGACCAGGTCATTGAGTTTGGGGAAGTTATCCAGGGACTTGGGGCACAGAACCAGGTGGTTCAACAGCAGGTCAAACAGGTTGTAGTCCGCGAATGACAACTGAGGGCCAGACACAGGGGAAGACTGAGCATGGAGGCTGTGATTGAAGGAGGACTTGAATTTGGAAATGGACAAAATTCCAACTGATTTTAAAATGGGAATCAAAACAACAAATTCAATTCAAATCAGGATTTTGGTAGCACAAAACATGCTTTGCATTTCTACTGTAAAAAAATAAATAAAAATAATAATAATAATCCCACAAAAAAAACATGCATTATAAAAGCTGCTCACCTCTTTCCCGACCAGAAAGCCGGAGTTGGTTTTAGCCATGAACGTCTCAAACTTGCAGAGACTGTTCGGGAGGTCTTTGAGGTACGCTTGCTTGCCGGTGTCCTGAAATAAACAACCGAGGCAAAACATGATCACATACTCACCGTAATGTATTCATGTACTCAATGTATTAACATATTGTATCAAACTATTAAAAGGGCCCCTTATTATACCAACAGGTGTGAGTGTGATTAGCCGTTACAAGCCCTTTTGAAAGTTTGCCTCTTCTGACATCAAAAGTGGTTGTGTCCACCTAGATGTGTGCCGGACAGATCAGTCTACCAGCCTACCCAGTGAGGAAAATAGGTGCCCTTTAAGGCGCGTCTCCACTCACGTATTCCTGGTAGATTAATTTGATGTACTTGGAGCGCAGGTCCTCGACGCCGTCGTTCATCATGTCGATCAGAGAGGCCTCACGGGAGTCCTTCCCGTACGCTCCTGGAGACGGACAACACCAACACGCAGACGCCATCAGCTCAGGGTCGAGTTAGTCTGTGGCCAGTGTCACCACGGTAACCGGAGGCTGCTCTGGCCTTTGATGTGATTTGATTTATTTTGAATAAAAGACATATCCAAGGGATATAAGAAAAACATGACCAATTGCAAGCACTTATTTCCATCATGGTCCCCGATGTTACAAGACAGGACATATATCCATATAAAACAAAACAAACATCATAAAAAAATAGACTATGAGAGGCTAAAAATATAAAATAATCTTCCCTAACCCTTACTTTTTGTATTAAAGTGCATTCATAGACAAACACCAACAGACAACTGCTCACATGGAGGAAGACATGGATAGTCGTCTATGCTCTTAATTTTCAAAGGTAATTTATTCCAGTTCACCACACCACTATATTTGAGAGTACACTTACCAATGTTTGTTTTGAACTTAGGCAAGTACAAGTCTGCATTACTAGCTCTGGTGTGGTAAGCATGGGCATCCCTACTCCTTATGAAGTGATTTTTAAAAAAGGTATGCCGGTGACTTGTGATTGCAAACATTATGGACCACCCTGAGCTGCAGCTGAGCTGCCCTAGCCTCCAGGGGGAGCCAGCCCAGCGGTGGGAATTGGAGCTTACCCACGTGATTCCTTGATGTGAGCCCCAGCACTACCCTGACTAACCTATTCGGAGCAACCTGCAGTTTGTCTTTTAGGGCCATAGTAAGACCAACACACCATTTGTGTGAGGCTGTATGAAGCCTAGTGATTGTAGACTGGGTAGCCCTGCCCATTCTGCCGGCGATTTGAGTTCGCACTGCAGAAGAGCAATACATTTCTTTCTGCTTCCGATACGTTTTTTCGGGAGCCAATCACCGAGCTGTCTTCTCAATTGCGTACAGAGTCAGTTGAACTAGGCCCAATGATCACACCTCTTGAGCTGAAGAAAATGACAGCAGCTTCCCCAGGCAATAGCCAGGCTATAGTGATTGGGTAGCTATCCATCCTCTCTAGACGGGCTCCGGTTCTACCACCAGGTTTGAGGGGAGGAGCCTTTACACGATCAACCCCCCCCCCCCCCCCCCCCCAGACTTACGATGGATTGATCCGCCTACCATTTGTAACAGTCCACTGGTTAAGCTGCCTGGTCACACACCTGGTGTTGAAATAGGGCCCTTTTGTGACGCGCATTACCCCGACGATCAAGGTGTTTGCTCCTCAGAAGGCTCCTCCCCCCCGGTCACATTACCCCGGAACAACAGCAGGTACATAATCCCCATTCTGAATAAATAATGCATTCATCATTTGTCTCGCTCTTCTAAACCAACCGTAACACACGGTGGTACCACCGTGTGTTACGGTTGGTTTAAAAGAGCAAGACAGATGCTCGTTATGCTACGCCAAGACGGATGCTCGTTAGGCTTCGTCACCATGGTTACGGCCCAGGTGGCGCAGGATGGCGTTGGACTGGAACAGGACCAGATCTCCGTCCTCGAACTTAGGCATCTGGCCGAACACCTGAACCAACGACAGGGAGGAGACACACGGGTTAAGACACCTGGGAAGAAAAAGCTTCCACACAAGATATACAGGTCAGACGATCACTGGAGGTTGTGATTGGTCCACCAGGGAGCGGAGAAGGTCTACTCACACAGGTGGCCTTCAGGTCCCCCTGCTGCCATTCCTCCATGCTCACCAGCACCACCTTCAGCTCCTGGCCCTTGTCGGCCAGCATGATCTTGATGGCGCCAAGGCGGCCTGGAAACGCAGACGCAAAAACCAATTTAGGAGAGCGCTGGAGGGGACTTAAACTTAGTTAAAGTATCACAATGTAAACACAACGTAAACACGACGGACGGTCAGATCACGAGGGAATGGATATGCTCAGTTGAAATGTTACTGTATTACGATACGATAGATAAAACGTGATGCATGGAAATCACTAGAACATTAAACATGACAAAAATACGCACAACCCATGCCATTATAATCCTGGATCTACAGCAATGGTTTTTAATTAGGGTTGCATGCCATAAGTGAGTCACTATATCCATCCAATCTCTGAAGAGCATGTCCACAGAGAATGTTAATCATCTAACTTTTTGGATTGGAATAATTGATAAAAAAAATAGGAACGGGTGAAATTTAACAATTATTCGCCGAAGGCGAAGTTAATACTAAAAGTCTGTGAATAGTGAACACTATTCACAGAGCCTGAGATGAATAATTGTTTTAGTATATATTACATGTGAACGCTCCAAAAATAAAACACGATAACACTTTTGCCCGGATTTATTTGTGATTATTAGCGGTTATTTGTTTTTAATAGCGTGACGAGCAGACCCTCAGACAACATTTTGCGATGAAAAGAATATACCGAGTATAGCATATACTAAAATAATTTATATTGAACTTGAGTAGCAGTTGATCTAGGTCATTCTTTCCCCAAGACTGGTTCGCGGGAATTTTAATTGGGTCGCCAAATAATTGTATAGGCCTATTAAAAGAAATAAAAAAAGAAATACAGAAATACTTTTGCACTCATTTGGCAGCCATCTCTACATTTTCAGTTTTGACTGTCTTACATTTTGCTGCTGAAGCACACAATTTTTTCCCCTGGGTAATTAATAAAGGTTTATCTTAACAAATTGATTGATTGATTGACTGCTGATAACAATAGCTGCCCATAAACACAGGCCTACCTGTTCGGCATGAACATTAAAAAAAACTTTAAACAAGAAGCATGTTTTTGATAGTACTGTTCTATTTTTTATATTGGGTTTGTAATTGAAAAAAATGGCTCCCCAGAAAGAAAGTTTAGGAAACGCTGATCTAGGTGATAATAAGAAAAGAATTATTTCATGAAATGCTCACACAACACAAGTCCGTTTTCGGGAAGTGAAACTTTAGCTTTGAAAATATCGTTCTGCATAAACCACAGGTACAAACCAACACATCTTCCTGACATTAAAATATCAAACAATATATTAATATAGATAACTTTTATACAGCAAACGGTCTACTTGCACATACGCACACAAAATCTGTTTCCGAAACAAGAGCAACACGAAACACACGACGCGCGGAAACGTACAAATAGTCTGCACCGTCTTTAATAGGTCCATGGTCTGCACCGTGCTGCTACTGGGTCGCGTCCCATTTTGGTTCAGATTTGCAACATGAATGAAAATATAAAGTGAAAATACCTTTGACTGCAAAGTAGGTGGCGGTGTATGGAGGCACTGCAGGGGAAGAAACGAGAGAAGTTCAAGTTCAGAGAACAGCCGAACATTGTGGAATCATGCACTCTCTACCAAATCACAGACGATGCAACACGTGTCTTGCAGAACATAAACAGGATGCATGCATGATCTTAACCGAATGTAGAGGCACATATCTCAGGTTCTATACACTTACTGGTTAGAGTCGGTCTGGTGTGCTGTCGTCGCTGTCAGAGGGGGCGAATGACAAAGTGTGTCAGCGGGGATCGGGTTATATAATCCCCAAGAGGAGGAAATGGGACGATCGAGCAACCTCCTCCCTCTCTCCTTAAATCCCTCCCTCACACACTAATGATTTGTGTCGAGTCATCATGAGTGAGCAAACAACCAGAGGAGGGTTTCACCTTGTCTAAAGTATGAATTCAGTATGAATTGTTTTGGTTTGCTGTCACGCAACGCTGTCAAGCCACGGAAATCTACCAAGTGTGCTGGGATTTTCACAATAAAAGCCCACCATTTGTATGGTTTCGAAAAATTCAGGAAGTGTATACCAATGGATTGAAGGAAGATGCGTACAGTTGTTATAGTCATTGAAAGTATTGTTACTTAAACAACAACAAGTTGATAATCGATATATTTGGAGGTTATAGTGTTGATGGGGAGATACTGTGGTAGAAATTAGTGAGTATATTTTATGGTAAACCATGATTATTAATAGGTTTTATATTTTTAATTGTGGAAAGCATTGTGCTTGCAGAATCTGGGTTCAGAACAGATGGTAAACAGAAATGTCCTGGGAACTGCGGGGTCAAGTCATGTTGACCTCAGCCTGTCAGCCCTGGGTCATTTTGGCTAACGAGGTCAATCCATGCTGACCTCAGACCAGGGCGCGGTTGATAACATGCTGGGACGAAGATTGACTGGGCGGAAACCCCATTGGATCAAAGGGAACCTCCATTGTAACAAAGAAATTCTTGTATGTGTGTATGTGCATAAAGAGGAGCTGGAGTCTATGTTCGCCAGTGACTCTGCAAACCCACTCAGGCTGTTGTCGTTGTTGTTTTTCTTCACGATAAAGTCTTTTTCAATTCTTGCTCCGGACCCCTCGATTTCTTTTACTCTCTCTCTTAAATTAGTCTAAGTGTTTTAAATCTCGATTAATCTTCTATAATACTTTAGCCATTTATCAAACAAGCTCATCTAAAACCACGTTCAGACACAGGTCATTAAGGTTAGGCGTTAGGACGTCATGGGGAATTGAACCCAGAACCTTACATTATGCTACTTTATCTCTCTGAACTGTATCTATATAGCCATATTAGTTACTATTAGAGTTATGATGCATGCCGTTGTCTTGTGTCGCAGTCTGCAGCAACAGGCAGTTGACCTCTAACCTGCAGCCAGCTTCTATAGACGTGAGCTCACGGCGGCCGCTATTTGATTGTAAGAAAATGAGATGCGTCATGATGACTCATGAGTCAGCAACTTTTGAGACAACTGCGGAAAAGTAAAAACTAGTAGCGTGGGCAGGGCCGGCCCTGTACACCTGGGGGCCCTAAGCAGGATAATTTTGGGGCTCTGCTTTGCGGTTGATAGAGTAGATTTGACACAGAGAACAAGCAACTGTATGCATTCAGTTGCATTTTTATCCGTACCTCTTTGAGCATTATTAGCTGCAATTATTTTATTACTTATTAAGTATACTCACTGAAACAGTCAAAGTAAAGCTTACACACTGCATAACCGTCAAGCTTGACACACATAATATTGATTCTCAAAATGAAGAAGTCTAAACCCTCTGGCGTGCAGGGACGAAAACGCAAAAAATTAGAAGCAAAGAAAGCCCAGTATAGATGTAAGTGACCTCAGCCATTATAGTGTCAAACTAGTATTGTGCATCACCTTATATTGCTGCCACTCAGCTATCACTAGCTAGAGACTGTTAACCTACTTTGCTAGCTTGCCACGGGGTCATCCCTATGTTCCCCGGGTCCTATGTTCCTCGGGTCCTATGACCCCAGCTCGGGGAACATAGGACCCTTTTTAAAAAAACAAGGTCCTATATTCCCCGTTTTTCCCAAAAAGGGTCCTATGTTCCCCTGAAGCCATACATACCGGGGAGCATAGATAGGACCCTTTTTGGGAAAAGCAGGGAACATAGGACCCTTTTCTGGGAAAAGGGTCCTATGTTCCCCGCAATCTATCAATCTTTAAAAATATTTAAACTTTGACGCGACATTCGCGTGATGACAGCCAATCGGCGTTCAACAGCGTGGCCACTGAGTGACACGTGTAACGTAACAGCCAATCAGCGTTCAACCGGCCAACTCAGTGCAGTGCAGTCCGGGGTGAACTGCAGCATGGAGGAGAAAGTGATTGTTGCAGTTTGCTACTCCCGGAGCTCTTTATATAATAGTATATAATATAATACAATTGTATAATAATATCACCGCCAAAAGCTCTGTGCGCCTCTCCGGATGGCCGTAGCGCGGGGAGCTCTCGTAGGGATTGGGCTTCTCGGGGTTTGTTTACTGGCGTACGAATAGACTGCGTCAGGTTCTCCGACGTCTCTCTCTCTTCCACAAATGGTAAAGACATGCAATGGTAGTTATCTCGGCCGGAATTTGGCAGTAATGGTGGAAAAATTAGCAGACCGGGGAACATAGAACCCTTTTTTTTAAAAAAAGGGTCCTATGTTCCCCGGTCACATACATATCGGGGAACGTAGGACCCTTTTTGGGAAAAGCGGGGAACATAGGACCCTTTTTTTAAAAATGGGTCCTATGTGCCCCAGTCTCATACAAAGAGGGGAACATAGGACCCGGGGAACATAGGACCCGGGGAACATAGACACGCTCCCGCTTGCCACATATTACTATCTTGCATAACTTCAAAGATAACCTGCATGTATGTAAATATAAAATTACCAGTGGTTTTTTAATTGGCCAGATGCACTCAGGCAATATTTGCAGAGCCCAGCACCTGCAGGAGAAAGCACCCCTGATCCTTCATGTTCACCTCTCTCTGAACTTTGTAAGTACAACTAGTACCATTGTTGCTGTTTTTGCCATGAGGAAGTCTAGACGAGTCAAATTCTAATGCTGCGTCAACTGGGTGAATATAAATTCCAGATACAACTGTTCAACTATAGGGAAAGAACTGCCCTCTTTTAATTTTGTAGTGGTATGTACAGTATCCATGATAGCACTTTTGTTTTTAGTTTGAGTGTACAGTTAATCCAGTTTATGGTTCATAAACTGGCACACATAAAAGGGTCCTTACAGTGTGCTTAAGAGCTTTTGCACAGTTTATGGAGCTCATCCATTGTCGTAATTTGTTAAATATTCTTGAACATTCTTTGTAGCATTTTTGTGTGTGCAATTTATTAGACTTGATGCTTTTTGCTTATTTGTTAATAGTTGATTTAATGTAAAATATCCTCGCGCATCTTTCATTTATGTATGGAGGTTGTTTATGTATGTTTATGTGTTGATGTATGTATATAAGTTATTGAAAATAGTAAAAAGAATTAAATGTTCTGAAACTTTTCTGTTGTTTGTTTTCCATGCTTCACACATTGTTCAATTGCAACGTAGTATAGTAAAGCTATAAGTGGGTTAAAAAAAGAAGCAAAATAACGGTAAATCAGTTAATATGTGTCTTCAGTGATGTTTAATATAGTAATGTCAATTAACAGGGCAACGCTTCGCTCGCTATGGGAACAGGGGGCGCAAAACTCAATCTCGCCTGGGGCTACCAAAGGGCTAGAGCCGGCCCTGGAGGAGAGAGCGAGAGAGAGGCGATGTCGGACAAAGGTTGCCCTCCCAGAAACACCGAGCGTTATATTTACTACATGTGTAGGGTTGCCAGGTCAGCCAGATTCAGGTCATTTTAGGTTAGCATGATCAGACCTCTTTACAGTCTATGGGAGAGACAGACACAGTCAAAATTAATTAATTAATTCCACCATTGTTTTCTTATGATAATATGAGCTTTATGAACAATAAGAATAAAGCGCTCTTGGGGCGCCCCATGGCGGTAGGGGGCCCTAAGCGGCCGCTTAGCTCGCGTATCGGGAGCGCCGGCTCTGAGCGTGGGAACAACCAGGTGGTACAACCACCAGCCAGGCATAGGTTGTACAACAACCAGTACCGTAACTTAGCTATCGCTAACCTTATACCTTAGGTGAGCTATTTCTAACCTAAAATCTAAACCTTATCTCTAATCGAATACCTTACCTTAATTACCTCCAACATAAGACCTAAACTTAACTCCAACCTAGTGCTTAAACCACTTCACTTAACCATCTCTAACCTAATATCTAAACGAAACCATCTCTACCCTCACACCTAAACTTAACCTAACCCAACCTAACATTCCCATTTCCAACACATTATGGGAAAAAATCCAATCCGATTTGGATTATTATTTTTTTGCTATAGTTGAGTCCTTGACCTCAACTCATCAATCATTTACTATATGGCAAATGTAAGACATTTAAGTACCCTTTGTTGTACACTCACACTCACACACATGCACGCACACACACACACACACACACACACACACACACCCACACACACGGTGCTGCAGAGAAACAGCCTGAACACAAGGGGGGGGGGGGGGGGGGGGCATGGCCGTAGGTGTGTGTTGTGGTTCACACTGAGTACCTCCCTCAGGTCCCTCTGGAACCTCAGTCAGTCTCTTTGGGAGTGTGTGTGTAAGGTGACTGGTCTCAGCGGCCTCACCTGGTCACGTCTGATTGGACTCTTGGGCTGGGTGGGGCTGCACACCTGTTGCATATTGAGTATCAGTGTGTAAAAAGTTTAAACGGCCACGCACCTGCGCCCAAGCGCCGCGGTGCGCATTTCACGCGCGCCAATTGCCGCCCCTAGCACCAATAGGAAGCGGCGCGCTGCTGCACCGTTGTGATACGTTTTGAAAGAAACAGATCACCAAACTTAGTCGGTGTAGGCTACCGTAACGTTTTACCAGTTACTTTTGACTACATACATAATCCGCTGTTTGTGCTTACAATGTTAGTCACATTAGTTCATAGTTAATATCCATATGTATAAGACCTTGTATCAAGCCGGGATGTACCAAACAGCCTTAAAAAGCGCCTTTTCAGGGGCGGCGACGCTTGGGAAGAGAACAGTGGCGTGAAGGATGGTGGGGAGGCACTCGCGTCTAGCCGCTGCCGGTGTGGGCTAGTATGTCCAAAAATAGTGGGGGCGTTCTTGTTGACGTGACGCTTCGGCGCTGGTGTGTGTTAGGCTTTAGCCAGAACAGGTTAAACCAGCCGTCCCAACCCACACACACACACACACACACACACACACACACACACACACACACACACACACACACACACACACACACACACACACACACACACACACACACACACACACAATCCACCGTTGGCATGTTTATTTACTGACCCGCTTTACAAAAAAACGGATTCAACCTCACCACCCTGGGTCCTTTGTGTGGAGGAGCCATTAGAGCCCCATGGTCGGGGCTTGGCCGCCACCTAGGTGGCGTGCAGGACGGTTTCTACAGTCGCCACGCCATTAGCAAAGCACCCAGCCACCCCCATGCAGGGGGTCTGGGTAAAGACCTGGGGGTCAAGTCACACTGGGGGTCAAGTCACACTGAGGGTCTTGATGAAGTCCTGGGGACCACACATGACCTCACAGCGGCCTCTATATCAGATGATATGAAAATGTGATTCTGTCATGAGTCAGCAACTTTTGAGTGATTGGCTGAAAGGTTAATAATCCTAGTAGTTAATAATCCTAGAGGAGTTGGGTGGGAATATTAATGTCCACTCAAGGAGACACAAGGGAATATCCTTCATGGATTCCTTTGGGAATGATGATGAATACATGCCAGCTCTTCATTTTCAAACCAAAGAACCAACCACCATACATTTCACGCTCAGATTTATCCCCTTCGTTAAAATTGAAAGACATTGACGCAGAAAACGACAAGATTTTCTTTATGTCTTAAGTAGTTCATTGTTTTTTTCTCAATCCATTTGTATGTGCATTAATTTGAAAAAATTACTGAAAACATTAAATATGCATCAACTCAGAACAGGCGACAGAGAAAATACAGAATTGAACATAAACAGCCAGAGTTAAGCCTTTGCTCGGCCCGCTGAGTATAGACCACGTCTGACTCTCAGGCCCCTGATCCCAGGGGCCCGCTTAACTGCAGAGAGCTCTCTGGGGACACATCAACACACAACGGCTTGCACTCGTCAGCGATGCAGGGACAGGTGCTCATACAATGTGCAAATGATGGTCCGCATGCTGCATGACTTTAAAAACAAACGGTGTAATATAAGATAGTCAAATATTGTCTCTGAGGTCTGCAGGTGTACCAACCACAGCTCTGCATATACTCCCATGATGCACTGCTGCCTCTTTGGAAGGGGCACCCTTAATCAAACCACACCTAACCAACGCCTGGACTTAACTCTAACTTATATCTTGACTTAACCCTACCTAACTTATACCGAAACCTAACCATACCCGTAATCATCTCTAACATATTCAAACGTCACCATTTCTAACCTTAAAACTAAACTTGACCATCTGTAGGCTCATCCAATGCGGGAATGGGAAATGGAAATCCAACATTTCCATCTCCAACATGGGTTTTTTTTGGAAGAAGATCTGCGATTGTGATCAGCCGTCGCGGTGGCACCTGGTCTAGTAGACCAGAGGCGCTGGCAGGCTGCCCGGGCCGACAGCAGCAGGGACAGCTGGACGGACTTGTTGGTGCAGTCGGCCGCTGTGTGAGTACAGTCTGCGGTGGAGGAGGGCTGGGGTGCGGGGGCCAACAGTTCATGCTGTGTTGGTCTTCGTATGGGGGCGGAGTGGGCACACCTTAATGTAACACTGGGTAGGAAGAGAGTGGAGCAGTCCTGTCCGGACTCAGTTCCTCAGCAACCGTACACACTTATTGTATGTTGTACGTCCTGGCACTTAATGTACACACTTATTGTATGTTGTACGTCCTTGCACTTAAAAATAGTACTCAGCATTGTGTAGCGTCTTATCCTAGCTGTCTTTGTTGTACACGGGGAATGGGTTAACCTAGAGATTGTTAGTGCTTGGCAATTGGTTCAATGACAATTCTTACTGTGCCCACAGCGATATATTGTTGTTTCTCTTTCTTCTGACAAATGTACTTATTGTAAGACGCTTAGGGTGATAGCGTCTGCTAAATGCCTGACTGGCTGTCAGACTGATATACACACACACACACGACACAACACTGTGATGTGTGTGTTTCTTTTAAATGCATCGAGTACACACTCACACACGTGAACACATAGAGGCACGCACAGACACGAAAACACAGGGTTGACTCTCGGATAATGGGTGCATTGTTAATGAAATCACATGTCTCCATTTTGATCTAGAATGATCGCTCCCTCCCTCCTCAAAACGTGAAACAAAGCTATCTTCAGAATCGCTGCAGTAAAGAAAAAACAAACAGTCACATGTGTACAGACACACACACACACACACACACACACACACACACACACACACACACACACACACACACACACACACACACACACACACACACACACACACACACCTAGCTGCTAAGCTTACTAGCTTGCGTCTGAAAATAATTACATCAACCACCATTAGTACGGGATCGGTTAACATTTTACCGACGCAAAGTTTATCACACTTAATCAGAGAAATAATGCGTCGAAGTAATTTCATTCCGTAAATATAACATAGGATCACAACTTTCAAGTATATTTGTCTCAACAAGAAGTAAACTTTACATCATAAAACACAAATATTCGTGTTCATAAGATAATTATAGAGAAGATAGTACTTTATCCATCCGCGATTCTATTGGTCAGCGTCAGTGGCTCTGTCTGTCAATCAAAACCTCTCCTCCACCTTCCTGATCCCCTAACACACACCGCAGGTCTGGAGGACACACCATGGACCACTGACGGTCCCTGACGGGTGAATCACTGGATTGATGAGGCCCTCGTAGCGTCTTACTCCACCAGGTCAACTCCTCATCAGTGACATGTAGTCCTGCTCCCCCGCCTAAACCAAACAGTGTCTCAGCCGTTGGCTGAACTTTGTTTTCTTTGTGTCAGTGAAATGCAAACCACTATGACCACCTTCACCAACATCAACCCCACTGGTCTCTACTTGTCTCTACTGGTCTGTTCATCTGCAGTCATCTTCTGCTCTTCACTGCACAATCTTCCTGGGTGCTGGGATTCTTCTTCCTGTTTGAGGTTCTTGCGCCTCCTCCTGCTCCCGCTCCTCTCCTCTCTCTTCTCTCCTCTCTCCTCCCGCTCCTCTCCTCTCTCCTCTCTCTTCTCTCCTCTCTCCTCTCTCCTCCCGCTCCTCTCCTCTCTCCTCTCTCCTCTCTCTTCTCTCCTCTCTCCTCTCTCCTCCTGCTCCTCCTGGGTTCACAGATGGGATGAGGTGGAGAAGCAAAGCTTCAGTGTGTAGGGGTTGGAGCCGTCTAGAAGAGATAGGAGGTGGAGAAGATCAATCACCACACACACACACACACACACACACACACACACACACACACACACACACACACACACACACACACACACACACACACACACACACACACACACACACACACACACACACACTGTCTAACCCCTACCTGCTCCTCAATGACCTGTCTCTGTACTGTCTAACACCTACCTGCTCCTCAATGACCTGTCTCTGTACTGTCTAACCCCTACCTGCTCCTCAATGACCTGTCTCTGTACTGTCTAACCCCTACCTGCTCCTCAATGACCTGTCTCTGTACTGTCTAACCCCCTACCTGCTCCTCAATGACCTGTCTCTGTACTGTCCCACCCCTCCCTGCTCCTCAATGACCTGTCTCTGTACTGTCTAACCCCTACCTGCTCCTCAATGACCTGTCTCTGTACTGTCTAACCCCTACCTGCTCCTCAATGACCTGTCTCTGTACTGTCCCACCCTTACCGGTTCCTTGATGACATTACATATCAGTGCACATTTTCAGGGATGGAGGTGTGGTTTTAGAAACCAGAGCAGGGAAATGTCTTGAGTGCAAGACAGAGCCAGAGCTGTCCTCTCCAACTGGTACTGGGCGCTCGGTGATAGTAAAATAAAATACATGAGATTAATTATGAAAGACAGTTAGTAGTTTGCACAGCTTTCTTTCCACTATCCTCCACATTGCTCCCAGTACTCCCAGTACTCCCCAATGCCCCAGGCTGCTGTGAAGAGCAGTGTCCCAGGGACTCTCTCCCACAGACCCAAATCTAACCAAAACCAGTGGCGGTGCCTGCGACTCACTGGGAATCCGGATCTGGTAGTGGTTGAGGACGGTGAGCACCTCCACCGCCTGGGTCTTGCTGTCGAACTCCAGCAGACCGGAGATGGTTTTGGAGGAGGCTGCGGAGCACAGGGCCCAGACACAGAGCACAGGTTGTTAGGGACGCAGTGACTAACGACCCGGAGTACAGGTCGTTAGGGACGCAGTAACTAACGACCCGGAGAACAGGTCGTTAGGGACGCAGTAACTAACGACCCGGAGAACAGGTCGTTAGAGACACTGTCTGTCCCTAACGACCCGGAGAACAGGTCG
This sequence comes from Gadus morhua, assembly GCF_902167405.1. Lineage (NCBI taxonomy): Eukaryota > Metazoa > Chordata > Actinopteri > Gadiformes > Gadidae > Gadus > Gadus morhua. The sequence goes on from NC_044062.1 coordinate 8,734,939, forward strand.
TTAGAGACACCGTCTGTCCCTAACGACCCGGATAACGGATAGTTAGAGACACAGTCTGTCACTAACGACCCGGAGAACAGGTCGTTAGAGACACTGTCTGTCCCTAACGACCCAGAGAACAGGTCGTTAGAGACACTGTCTGTCCCTAACGACCCGGAGAACAGGTCGTTAGAGACACTGTCAGTCACTAACGACCAGGAGAACAGGTCGTTAGAGACACAGTCTGTCCCTAACGACAAGGAGAACAGGTCGTTAGAGACACAGTCTGTCCCTAACGACCAGAAGAACAGGTCGTTAGAGACACAGTCTGTCCCTAACGACTAGAAGAACAGGTCGTTAGACACACTGTCTGTCCCTAACGACAAGGAGAGACAAAGGCTGCATCCGAATACTCGTACTTGCATACTATATAGTATGCATTTTGTAGTATGCGAAAAATCTAGCGCGTCCGAATACTGTAGTATGCATTCTGTAGTACGGAAGTCATTTCCGAATGCATACTACCGCCAAAGTGAACCACGGACCACACTACGCTATCCCACAATGCAACCGGAGTCTGGTAACAAACGAAGAAGAGATGGCTGACCCGACACCACCAACAGCGGCTTTTTATTTGTGTGTGTGTGCGTGTGTGTGTGTTCAATAAAAAAGGAAAAATTAACTTCAATCGTCTTTTTCACGGAGTAACAAATAACTGCAAATGTATTATTATTCCAAAAAAATGACGTACCAAATGTCCACATATATACAACATAACCTCCTGGTAAGTCGCTCTACGAGATGACCGACGACGACGCCTTCTAGCAGAGATATCCATTTCAAGAGCCATTCGCGTAGAAAGAGACATTTTTTTTATTCAATAGCAACGATAATGAGACGGAAAACAGGTAAATTTTGCCGCCATCTGGGGGGAGATACGTCATCTCCAAACATCCGGTGGAGTTTCGGCGGTGTGCGGAAGCGTTCGGAGGCGTTCTACGCATGTCTGTAGACCGTACTACACAGTCAAGTGTAGTATGGTCAAGTAGTAGACACTAGACAGAAATAGTATGTACTAGGTATTCGGATGCAGCCAAAGTCTGTCCCTAACGACCCGGATAACAGGTCGTTAGAGACGCAATAGGTGTCGAGTTTACATCCTGAAACGTTTACACAGAGAGTGTTGCATTGTGGGGGTTCCTTTAGACAAGACAACGGCTGTTTCCCAATCTGAAGGAAGCATGCTCAACGGCCTCCCTTTTAAGGACGCTACGTCAAAGAACGCAGACAAACACTGTTCAAATGTTGAGAACACTCGGGAATTCACGCCCCTCTCGCAGCCTTTTTTTCGAGTATTCCGAGATTTTTCAAGGATGCATCGATGGATCCTCAACGAGCCAAAATACCTTTGTGTTCACACGCTACGCGGGTAATTAAAAATTGCGTATGGAAAGCGATACACATTGCTTTACACAAGCTTGACGTTATTTGAACATTGTCTGAAATATGTTGTACCATATTGCTACAGATCAATAGATCAATCATGTAAATGCAAAAAAATTCTCAGTGTTATTTTTCCTAACGTTTTTGCATCGTAATGATAGGCTATATTTTGCATTTATTGATCTGTTTTAGAATGAATGTAGCTGGTGTTTAAACAAACTACTGTCGCCAATAACAATAACAAGGAAGTGTTCTAGCAAGGCTGCAACCTTCAATTTGGGAAACAGCCAACAGCATCATACAGGCCTGGACACATTGAAGATCAGTCGGTCATGTTGGGCATTAAAAAGTTTATAAAGTTGATTTATATGCAAAAATCACCAAATGTGGTCAAATAGCATCAAGAGAAAGCAACAATAATTTGTCAACTTACGCTTTGCGTCAAAGACCTTGAACTTGACGAACCCGGGGACGTCATGCTCCTCGCAGAGCTGCAGGGAAAACACACCTCTGCGTGAAGAAGCTATGCACTTAGCACGCTGAG
>NC_044062.1:9061904-9064404 GCF_902167405.1 Gadus morhua
GTGAGTGTGTGTGACTGGATATTAAAGTGATCTCTCTGATTTGCTGAGGTCACTCTCAGCAGGTCTTCTGTCATTGGTCACGTGTTCTGACAGACACTGAAACTGTTTGTTCCCTCCAATCAGAGGCCAGAGTAGGCGGGATGTTTCTGTAATTCCCAGCATTCCGCATCCCACTTCAAAACAACAACAAGAGGTCGGCCAACTCCTGATCCAGTTTAACTCTTGAACCTGTCTGACTCCTGATTCAGTTTAACTCCTGATCCAGTTTATCTCCTGATCCAGTGTGTCCTCCTCCTCCTGGTCTCCTCTTGGGGGTCCACCTCCTCCTGGTCTCCTCCTGGGGGTCCTACTACTCCTGGTCTCCCCCTGGGGTCCACCTCCTCTTGGGGGTCCACCTCCTCCTGGGGTCCACCTCCTCCTGGGTCTCCTGTGGGTCCACCTCCTCTTGGGGGTCCACCTCCTCCTGTGGGTCCACCTCCTCCTGGCTCTCCTCCTGGTCAGGAGCTGATTGGTCCAGGTGGTCACTGGTCAAGGTGACATCACTGTGTACCAATTTCAGCCAATCAGAGGCAGACTTGGGGCTACAAGGGGAGTTCCTTGTTATTGTGATTCATTCATGGATCTCTGTGCTTTTCTTTGTCATTGCTTTGGCGATATTGTTCATGTAATGTTCACGACACGTCAAAGTTTGACCAGCAGAGGGTGGGAGGAGAACCGAGGAGAGAGAGAGTGAGGGAGAGCGGGAGAGAAGGAGGTTTCACCTCATGACCCCTGACCCCTGTGAGGCCGTCCGTCCGTCCTTCTCTGCGACATTCCTGAGCTCAGCCTTAATGAGTTGGGCAGCAGCTGTGAGCTCCAGGAGGGTCTCCTCCTCCTCACCTCCTCTCTTCATCACCTCCTCCTCCTCCTCACCTCCTCTCTTCATCACCTCCTCCTCCTCCTCCTCCTCACCTCCTCTCTTCATCACCTCCTCCTCCTCCTCCTCCTCACCTCCTCTCTTCATCACCTCCTCCTCTTCCTCCTCACCTCCTCTCTTCCTCACCTCCTCACCTCCTCCTCCTCACCTCCTCTCTTCCTCACCTCCTCCTCCTCACCTCCTCTCTTCATCACCTCCCCCTCCTCCTCCTCACCTCCTCTCTTCATCACCTCCTCCTCCTCCTCCTCCTCCTCACCTCCTCTCTTCATCACCTCCTCCTCTTCCTCCTCACCTCCTCTCTTCATCACCTCCTCCTCCTCACCTCCTCTCTTCATCACCTCCTCATCCTCCACCTCACCTCCTCTCTTCATCACCTCCTCCTCCTCCTCCTCCTCACCTCCTCTCTTCATCACCTCCTCCTCCTCCTCACCTCCTCTCTTCATCACCTCCTCCTCCTCCTCCTCCTCCTCCTCACCTCCTCTCTTCATCACCTCCTCATCCTCCACCTCACCTCCTCTCTTCATCACCTCCTCCTCCTCACCTCCTCTCTTCCTCACCTCCTCCTCCTCCTCCTCCTCACCTCCTCTCTTCCTCACCTCCTCCTCCTCCTCACCTCCTCTCTTCATCACCTCCTCCTCTTCCTCCTCACCTCCTCTCTTCATCACCTCCTCCTCCTCCTCCTCCTCCTCCTCCTCCTCCTCACCTCCTCTCTTCATCACCTTCTTCTCCTCCTGTGGTTCGTCGTCTCCTGTGAGCACAGGAGAGCATAGATGAAGGTTTCCTCCTCCCTTGGCCTCCTCTCTCCTCTCTCCTCATCCCTTCCTTGTGTATAACATCTTGTTTCCTTCACTATGAAGGCCCAATAAGGCCTCCTACCCCCCCTCGGCTCCCCGGGGGGCCAGACGAGACGCCCCTTCAAAGCAGCGACAAGCCGAGGCCCTGACAGACAGCTGACTGTCGGTCATCGTCGCCGTGGTAACCCCCCCCCCCCTGTTCACGCCTCTCTGCGAGGGGCGGGGCCGACGTATTCCCGGGCCGTGAGGCGATGCTGAACCATGTCTCACCCTCTCACCAAGGTTCCTCACCCCCGTGGCACCGCACACCCGGGGGGGGGGTGGGAATCTAACCCCCCTCCGGGGGAGACGGGGGAGTCACGAGGGATCAGAGGTAAACAAGTAAGAACGGGGACAGAGAAAGATCTCAGACGTGGGGAAACAGGAGATGATACTCCTACCGTTAATAATACTCCTACTGATAATACTAACGCTGAATAATAACAATAACAGGATATCACAGTCCTCATTCAAACGGTTATCTTCGGCCACACTGTGTGTTGTTGTGTCAGAAGCTGTCAAACATCTCCAGGCTTCAGTTAATGTGACAGCTTGTTAGCCAATGAGCTAATCAGCAAACGTGCTGATGGGTAGCTTGTTTAGCAAAGTGGCCGCTTGGCAATATTACACCAGCTGTGTTTTTATTCACTATCTGCATCCACTCTGTTTCAGCAGCGAAAGTGAAATGTTCTTCAGGATAGAGTCTCTGTGTCTCGCTCTCTTTCACAATCTCTCTCTCTGTCAGCTAGTG
>NC_044062.1:9076904-9081904 GCF_902167405.1 Gadus morhua
TTTGGTGATAGGGTGAGGGTGTGAGGGTTTGGTGATAGGGTGAGGGTTTGGTGATAGGGTGAGGGTGTGAGGGTTTGGTGATAGGGTGTGGTGATAGAGTGAGGGTTTGGTGATAGGGTGAGGGTGTGAGGGTTTGGTGATAGGGTGTGGTGATAGAGTGAGGGTTTGCTGATAGGGTGAGGGTGTGGTGATAGGGAGAGGGTTGGGTGATAGGGTGAGTGTTTAGTGATAGGGTGAGGGTTTGGTGATAGGGTGAGGGTTTGGTGATACGGTGAGGGTTTGGTGATAGGGTGTGGTGATAGAGTGAGGGTTTGCTGATAGGGTGAGGGTTTGGTGATAGGGAGAGGGTTGGGTGATAGGGTGAGGGTTTGGTGATAGGGTTTGGTGATAGGGAGAGGGTTGGGTGATAGGGTGAGTGTTTAGTGATAGGGTGAGGGTTTGGTGATACGGTGAGGGTGTGGTGATAGAGTGAGGGTTTGGTGATAGGGTGAGGGTTTGGTGATAGGGTGAGGGTTTGGTGATAGGGTGAGGGTTTGGTGATAGGGTGAGGGTTTAGTGATAGGGTGATTGTTTGGTGATAGGGTGAGGGTGTGGTGATAGGGTGAGGGTTTGGTGATAGGGTGAGGGTTTGGTGATAGGGTTTGGTGATAGGGTGAGGGTTTGGTGATAGCGTGTGGTGATAGGGTGAGGGTTTGGTGATAGGGTGAGGGTTTGGTGATAGGGTGAGGGTCTGGTGATAGTTTCTGCAGAATGCAGCTTTTCCGTTTGGCCGTTCCTCCTGCTGGCTGTTGTTTGAGGGTTTAATGTAATCATCGCATCGTTGGCACGGTAACGACGGCTTCCGGTGGGAAACTGATGCCGAATTAGTGGAAGAGTCAGAGGTGAGCTAGGTAGATCTGAGGCTGTTAAGGTCAGAGGTGAGCTAGGTAGATGTGATACTGTAAAGGTCAGAGGTGAGCTAGGTGGATGTGAGACTGGACCAGTCAGAGGTGAGCTAGATAGATGTGAGACTGGACCAGTCGGAGGTTAGCTAGGTAGATGTGAGAATGTTGGGTAGGCTTCCCAGTTAGTGGGACTGGTTCTCCGTTCCTGTCCATCTGCTGTAAGCTGCCACCTGCTGCTCCAATATCACCCAGAGTGCTTCATTAAAACTCCCAGCATGCACTCTGCTCCCCGCAAATCACTTGCAGAAATAAAACCAAGGGGTCGTCGCGTCTCCTCCTGCCATCCTGTGTGTGTGTGTGTGTGTGTGTGTGTGTGTGTGTGTGTGTGTGTGTGTGTGTGTGTGTGTGTGTGTGTGTGTGTCTTTATGTGTGTGTGTGTGTGTGTGTGTGTGTGTGTGTGTGTGTGCGCGCGTGAGTGCGTGCGTCGTGCTTCCGTGTGTGTGTGTGTGTGGTGTGTTTGGTCTTGTGTGTGTGTGTGTGTGTGTCTGTGTGTGTGTGTGCCTGCCTGCTTGTGTGTGTGTCTGTGGAAAGACTTAGAAGGCTCTGGAGAGGAATAGAGAGAGATCTAGAGGAGGGGCGAGGGAGAAGGAGATGAGGAGAGAGGAGAGAGATGAGGAGAGAGGAATGAGATGAGACGAGAGGGAGGTTACAGTTATATAGAACATGCAGAATCAAAAATGTGTTCTTGTGAGGGAGTTATGTGTGCATCAGGTACACACATGTACACACACATACACATGTGTATGTGTGTGTATGTTTTTGTTGTGTGTGTATATGTATATATACATACAGAGTAAACATGTGTGTATATATTTTGGGCTCTTCCAAAGTATGAATAATGTTTTTTGTTTTAATCTGTAACTTGAGTTGTTATATATAACATTAAATATTAACCCAGATACTCTCTCTTTCCTTCGCACTGCATGCTGGGAAGCCCGCCCCCTGATGAGTATTATGGGATGTTTTGGGGGATGAGGAATTATTGCTGCTGGCATTTACCAGCCAGCATGACGCTTTTCATTCACTCTCAATGTGTGTGTGTGTGTGTGCGTGTGTGTGTGTGTGTGTATGCGTGTGTATTTGTGTGTGTCACACCACGTATGTGTTTATACATAGTATAAAATATATAATATATATATTATATAATATGTGTGTATGTGTTATAGAGATCAGTTGCGTGAGGAAAGAAATGTATAGAGCAGAAGATATATATTATACTATATATAATATATATGATCTAATGCATATATATATATCATGAATATACATCATATAATGTATTTACAATGTATGTATAATGTATAAATATAATATAATGATATATATGTTATTTATAATGTATATATGATGTGTATTATCATTGTATATATAATGTGTAGAATGTATATACCGTGTGTGTTGCAGAGATCAGCCGGGTGAGGAAGGACATGTACATAACGTATATAATGTCTATATAATGTATATACCGTGTGTGTTGCAGAGATCAGCCGGGTGAGGAAGGACATGTACATAACGTATATAATGTCTATATAATGTATATACCGTGTGTGTTGCAGAGATCAGCCGGGTGAGGAAGGACATGTACAACGACACGCTGAACGGCAGCGAGCGGCGCCTCAGCGAGCTGCCGGACGCCAGCGGGCCCACGGTGCAGCTGCAGGAGAAGCTCTACGTCCCCGTCAAGGAGTACCCTGATGTGAGTACTGCTAGTACCTAGTACTACTACTAATACTACTACCTATAGAAGCTCTACGTCCCCGTCAAGGAGTACCCCGATGTGAGTACCTCTAGTACCTAGTACTCCTACTAATACTACTACCTATAGAAGCTCCACGTCCCCGTGAAGGAGTACCCCAATGTGAGTACTGCTAGTACCTAGTACTACTACTAATACTACTACCTATAGAGGCTCTACGTCCCCGTCAAGGAGTACCCCGATGTGAGTACTGCTAGTACCCCGATGTGAGTACTGCTAGTACCTAGTACTACTACTAATACTACTACCTATAGAAGCTCTACGTCCCCGTCAAGGAGTACCCTGCCGTAAGTACTACCTCTACCTAGTACTACTACTAATACTACTATCTGAACTACTACTATACTACTACTACTACTATAGAAGCTCTACGTCCCCGTCAAGGAGTACCCCGATGTGAGTACTACCTAGTATCTTGTACTACTACTACTACCACTACCTACTACTACTACTACTACTTAGTACTACTACCTATAGAAGCTCTACGTCCCCATGAAGGAGTACTCCGACGTGATTGCAGATCTAGATAGTTTGCTCTAGCTTTTAGGTAGTATGTTGCAGGTTTTAGGTAGTTTGCTCCAGGTTCTATGTTGTTTGTTCCAGGTTCCAGGTAGTTTGTTTTAGGTAGTTGGTTCCAGGTTCTCGGTAGTTTGCTCCAGGTTCTCTGTAGTTTGTTCCAGGTTCTAGGTAGTTTGTTCTAGATAATTTGCTCCAGGTTCTAGGTAGTTTGCTCCAGGTTCTCGGTAGTTTGCTCAAGGTTCTAGGTAGTTTGCTCCAGGTTCCAGGTAGTTTGTTTTAGGTAATTTGCTCCAGGTTCTAGGTAGATTGCTCAAGGTTCTCGGTAGTTTGCTCCAGGTTCTAGGTAGTTTGCTCCAGGTTCCAGGTAGTTTGTTTTAGGTAGTTTGTTCCAGGTTCTAGGTAGTTTGTTTAAGGTTCTCTGTAGTCTGCTCCAGGTTCTAGGTAGTTTGCTCCAGGTACTAGGTAGTTCTTGGCTGTGGTTGGCTGGCTGTGGCTCTGCATGCGGACACTCTGTTGCCTCTCTGCGCTGAAGCCCAGCAGAGGCAAACCGAAACTAAGCAGAGGAGTCGGGAATAAGAAACAGAACAAAGGACCAGCAGAACTGGAGTCCCTGTGTTGCTCCACACAAGAGGACACTTGTTTACAGCTCATAGACCTTCTGCAAAATCGTTCTCAACAATCAGTTATTGTAGTTATAGCATTATATTATTGCTCATGGTGCGTGAGTGTGTGTGTGTGTGTGTGTGTGTGTGTGTGTGTGTGTGTGTGCGTGCGTGTGCGTGCATGCGTGCGTGCATGCATGTGTTTATGCGTGTGCATCAGAGGTGAAGGTCAGGTACTTAATGCTTCATTAATGGACTGACAGATGAGACACCAGCTTTAAATAAACTGCAACTCACACCTACACACTAAGAGAGAGAGAGAGAGAGAGAGAGAGAGAGAGAGAGAGACAGATCTATCGTCATACGCAGAAGCCATACACACACACGACGTATCCCAGCATGCAACAGAGAGATCCAGACGATGACTCAGACAAAAGACTTGTCCCATAATGAAAAATACAATAAATATATTTCATAGCGTCATCATGACAACACTTTTAATGCGGGCCTGAGTGTACGGATATGTTTTTAGTGTGTGGTTGTGTTTGTGCGTGTGTGCGTGCGTGTGCGTGCGTGCGTGTGCGTGCGTGTCGGTGCGCCTTTGTGTGTGCCTGTGAGTGTACTCGCACGTGTATGTGTGTGTGGGCAGGCGTCTGTTGGTGTCTTCTTCAGTGTACAGTAATGTGGAGAGGAAAGGAGAAGAGACTAGGAGGAGAGTGGGAGGGAGAGAAGGGGAGGAGGTCGAGGGGAGGAGAGGGAGGAGAGAGGAGGGGAGCTAGGAGGGAGAGGAGGAGAGAAAAGGAGGAGGTGGAGGGGAGGAGAGCGGAGGGGAGCTAGGAGGGAGAGGAGGAGAGAAGAGGAGAAGGAGGAGAGGAGGGGAGAAGGAGGAGAGGAGGAGGGGAGGGAAGGCGGGAGGAGAGGAGGGAGGAGAGGGAGGAGAGGGAGGAGAGGAGGTGAGGAGGTGAGGAGGAGAGGAGTCGGTGTATTGACCTCTAGCGTCAGTGTACCGGAGCTTCGCCTCCATCTGGCCGCACAGATTGTAAACGATCACCAGTACTTGTTCAAAAGCTTCATCAATACTCAGAAGAGAAGGGAATATTACCGCCACAAGTATCCCAATGTTTCACACGTACTGGAAGTTATGCATCATACAACATAAACAGCAGCTCTCATCCGTTG
>NC_044062.1:9089404-9099404 GCF_902167405.1 Gadus morhua
TGCCGCTGATCCGCCAGATCCAGACGGTGATGCCCAACGGGGCCCCCCACCCGGGCGGGGCCACGCTGCTGCCCCAGGGCCCTGAGGGGGGCCTGATCTACGCCTCGCCCTACGACTACCCGTACGCGCTGGCGCCGGCCGGCTCCCTGGTGGAGTACCCCCTGGACTCGGCCGGGGTGCTAGGTAAGCACCTGCAGCCCTGCTCCTGTGAGTGCTCGCCCACACCCCACCACCACCACCACCACCAGCTGCACGCCCAGTGGAGCCCCACCCCCACGCTGCTGCTCCGGCACACCTCCTAGAGGGCCCGGGCACACCGACCCCCGACCCCTGACCCCCCGACCCCGAACCCCTGAACCCTGACCCTGTTTCCCCAAACCCCTGACCCATCCCCTCATCCAGGCCCCTCCCCCCTACAGAGTAAGCCACGCCCACTCGGTCCTTCGAGGAGAGGAGGGGAGTGAGGGGGAGACGGAGGGAGGGGAAAACCAAGAGGGAGAGATAGAGAGAGAGAGAGAACAGAGAGAGAGAGACCTTCAGCTGATGCTAGGTGTGATGGGCGCGAGTAAGAGATGAGGGGACTTCCTTCCTCCTCTCTGTCAGTGAGCAGAACCTGGTGGGAGCTCAGAGTGACCTCAGCAGGCCACACCCCCCGGCGGATTGTCTGTCTGAGCAGTAGGGCAGTAACACACAGACACGCACACCATAACACACACACCATGACACACACAGACACACATCAAACCCGCACCCTGTTTGACCTCACACTACTTTATTTATTTATTTATTGTCCTCACTTTACTTTGAAGCACTTGGCTGACAGTCACACACCGAGAGGAAGGAGATCAAACCTGAACTCAACCTTCCTCACAAGAGTTTAAACAGCCCAGAACAGGACGGCAGCTCCACCAAGGGCTGCTGCTGCCTCTGACACACAGACGGGTGGACGGACAGATGATACAGACAGACAGACAAGTGGACGGACAGATGGAGAGACGATACCGACAGACAGGTGGAGAGACGATACCGACAGATAGGTGGACAGACAGACGATACAGACAGACAGACAGGTGGACAGACGATACAGACAGACAGACAAGTGGACGGACAGATGGAGAGACGATACCGACAGACAGGTGGACAGACAGACGATACCGACAGACAGACAGGTGGACGGACAGATGATACAGACAGACAGACAAGTGGACGGACAGATGATACAGACAGACAGACAGGTGGACAGACGATACAGACAGACAGACAAGTGGACGGACAGATGGAGAGACGATACCGACAGACAGGTGGACAGACAGACGATACCGACAGACAGACAGGTGGACAGACAGACGATACCGACAGACAGACAGGTGGACAGACGATACAGACAGACAGACAGGTGGACAGACGATACAGACAGGTGGACGGACAGATGGAGAGACGATACCGACAGACAGACAGGTGCCAGACGATACAGACAGACAGGTGGGCAGACAGATGATACAGACAGACAGGTGGACAGACAGACGATACAGACAGACAGACAGGTGGATAGACAGACAGACGAGACAAACAGACGAACATCAGTCAGAAAACCTGATCGTTACTCATTGGTCCTTCACTCTAGTCTTCCCGCCAAAGGCGATACACACACACACACACACACACACACATAGACACACACACACACACCTGTCCACCTGACCTCCTGTTGACCCCCACCTGATCAGCTAGTCGCCCCTCTCCCTCGCCGCTCTCGCCCCTCTCTCTCTCTCTCTCGCTCTCCGGCGCCATCAGTATTATATTTAAGAAACTCGGACCCCCGCCAGCCTATTAGAGACCCCCCCTCCCTCGGTTCTGCTCCTACAGAACCGGGTCCCTGGTGACCCCCCACGAGGGGCCGTGTGGACCCCGCCCCCAGGGGCCAGCACTGTCAGAGCCCCTCTGTCTGAAGATCGTTTTGTGCCTTAACGCGTGTGATGTGTAATGATTTATGGATAATGTGTTGTTCTGGGCGTGTGTGTGTCTGTGTGTTGCGGTGTCTTTGTGTCGTGTGGTTTCGTGGTGTACTTTGGGTTGCTTTCGGAGGGATGGACCGACACTGTTTCCCAGAGTCTGACGTGTACAGACCTGGAGCCAAAACGATGGACATGTGGTGGATGTCCCTCTCAGACACTGATCTGCTCGCTGTTCCTCACAGACGATAAGCTGTCTCCACTCCTGATGGAGCACGACCCGGTGCACATCCCTCCTCCCTTTCCTTTGGTTCCGTTGTGTGTGTGTGTGTGTGTGTGCTGTGCTGTGCTCTGATCCGATTGGACGCTGAGGAGCGGCTGTTTCCTGTTTGCCGCGCTGCAGGTGCAGCCACTAAAGTGCGGAGGCCCGGGCTGCGGCTCCATCCTTACCAAAGGATGCTGAGCGCAGGCAGAGGTCAGTCCCTCAGTCCACCCAGAGCACGCCCACCCCGCTGAGCACCCACGCAGTACTACACAGTGTAACGCAGTACTACACAGTGTAACGCAGTACTACACAGTACAACGCAGTACTACATAGTGCAACGCAGTACTACACAGTACAACGCAGTACTACACAGTACTTCACAGTTCCACGCAGTACTAAACAGTACAACGCAGTACACAGTACAACGCAGTACTACACAGTACAACGCAGTACTACACAGTACTACGCAGTACCAGTACCACGCAGTACAACGCAGTACTACACAGTACTACACAGTACCAGTACAACGCAGTACCAGTACAACGCAGTACCACGCAGTAGAGTATACAAGAACACAGTAGAGTACACAACAACACAATAGAGTACAGTAGAAAAGCTGAATCACTCCAACCGTCACCATGAGAACCTCGGCCTAGATACGACCGGGGCTGGAGAGGAAAGGTGGACCAAGGTTCTGATGGCGACGGAGGGCTCTGTCCGGGTCGTGGGGGGTCTATCCCGGCCGGGGCCGGGTTGGTTGTGGGGCCCCAAAGCCGGACAGAACCGGAGCAGAATGCTACGGAGCGGGGCGGAGGGCCCAGAGCGCCAGAGCACCGGACACTCTGCCAAAACAACGCCTTGTTCTACCTTCTAACGGCCGAGGGAGACCTCGGCGTTCTGTGGTGGTCTTAGGCCACCTAATATTTTATAAATGATTATGACTGATGATTAACGCCGTGTTTGTTTAGACGCACGCTCACTATTAGCTGTGTTGTTGCCGTAGCGATGTGGGGGCTCCGTCGTTTAGATGACACTCGTGGTGTCCATGACGACCGGCGGGCCCCTTGTTTTTAGTCCCCTCCTAAACACGTCTAATTTATCTTTATGTCTTAAAATCTAAAAGCTCTTCTAAGCGCCCCACACTGACACCTGACATGTCGTTAAATATTCATAAAATGTTAAGTATTAAAATATTGCCTTTGTTGTTTTGACACGGCCATGATGGCAACCCCACCCCCCCACTCCCCAAGCTGAGTATATCTCTAAACCCCGGCTCGTTAGACATTCGCCAATAGCCATCCTCTGCCTAAACGACCTCGTTAAGGCGGGGTTGAAGCGTTGACAGTAAAACCCTAAATTCACACAAACCCTTTTTGAATAATTAATCCCTGACATGCTTTTAGTGATGATGAATTTGAATTTAATCAATAGATAGATATATATCTGAGTAGTAGCTAATTTGTAATCACAAGTAATTAAAAGCGCTCCTGTTCGCGTCCAGACTCAAATTCGTACAAATGCAAGTTAAAAAGAAAGTAAAATCCCCATTTCAATTCTCCTTAAAATGACTTAAACCAATTCCCTGGAGAGCAGAGGCTCTTTTAGATCTAATGATGGATTTGAAAACCTTTAAAACGTCGACTCACATCTCAGACTAGAAACCAATCGCAGGCCCTTTATAGCGGCCCCTGTGTTTAAAATGTCCTAGCCAATCAGAAGCACCGCCTAAACGGTCGGAGGTGTTTACGCGAGGGCTCGTTGGTTACTAAAAGGTCAAACCTTAATAGCTACTGAACGAAAAGCTAAGTAATGGATAACACTGACAAATTAATGACACAAATCTGATTCAATTGCACAAAAAAAGCCTAGGCTCCGCCCACCTGGCCAACATCGACCACGTGTCAATCACCCTGACGGTCGCCTGTCTAAAACCTCCCCCCCGATAGGGGCGGCGCTGAGGTCAGAGGTTGAGAGGGTGGTGGGTGTGGGTCGGGTGGGGTCTGAGCGGTGCTGCTATGGAGCGGTTCTGATGGGGGCAGGGGGGGGGGGGGGGGGGGGGGAGAGAGAAACGGTTGTCTTTATTCAACAGCTAGCGTTAGCATGTAGCCAAACATGTCTTCCCTTCGGGGTCGAACCCCAGGTAAACGAGCGGGGGCCATGTTGTGAGGCTAAGCTGTCCTCAGGAGGAGGTCCCAGTGTCTTTAGAGGCTCGGTCAAACACAACGCACCACGAGCGGAGGACAGGAAGGAGCCGATCAGGGCACATGCACCTCCTTTATTCCAGGAGGGAAGACATCCTGGACGGTACTTTCGATTTGGGAAACAAGGCTGAGTGATAAAGAAACCAGATCTAGCCTCTCTGTTGAACTGTGCTTGTTTAGGAGAGAGCGAGAGAGAGGAGGGAGAGGGAGAGAATGAGAGAACGAGAGAGAGAGGGAGAGAGAGAGAGAGAGTGAGAGCGACAGAGAGAGTGAGAGAGAGAGTGAGAGAGAGAGTGAGAGAGCGACAGAGAGAGAGAAAGAGAGAGAGAGTGAGAAAGAGAGTGAGAGAGCGACAGAGAGAGAGAGAGAGTGAGAGAGCGACAGAGAGAGAGAGAGTCAGAGAGCGAGAGAGAGAGAGAGAGAGAGAGAGACTATGGCATAGAAGGAGTTTATTTGCACAGATCTAGAGTAGTGGCTCCTCTGCCCCGTCAGAACAGAGGTGTTGAGCGCTCCCACAAAGCTCAGATGTTCCAGAGGAACAGAGTCTAGTCTGAACTGAATCCTCCACCAGACCTCGCCAGAGAATGAACGTGTTTTTACCACAAAAACACAAATGATTTGACTTGAGACTTTATTTTTTATGTTTTACTGTAAGTTTCTTTTTTTTTGTTATTGTTGCAAAGAAAATAGTATTTACTTTTTTGCTTGAAGTATATATATAAATATATATATATATATATATATAAAATATAAAAACAGGAATGTATATGAAATGTCAGATTTTATTTGTATTTTGCAAAAAAATAAAGAAATAGACAAAATATTCTAGATGGCAATTTGCAGGAAGGAAAAAGTGTCATTTTAGCAGCTATATAGTGCTACTTAGAAATATTCCTCTATTTTTTGAATATATATATAGGGGTTTATACGAACAAAAAAAGGTTATTTCCAGTGTTTATATGCAAGTGCATCTGAATCCACCGTGTAAATTGTCCACTGTCTCTTTAAGCTGGGGCCGCCAGCTGTAGACAGGCTGCCATCTTGAATGCTATTTAGCACAAGTAGCATTGCTTTGTATGAAAAGAGCAAAGGTGTCCCATGTTTGTTTTGTTGTACATAGAAACCATTGTGGAAAAAGACAATAAAACTGCCATTGGGTTTTAAAAAAACAACAACTCGCTGTTTGGGCCCTAAATTATTATCTATGTTGTTCTGTTGACAACAATGTGTACCTCTTTAATCAATGAACCCCCTAATCCAAACCATTGTCTAACATCCATCATGTCATCTCTAAAGCCTCTTCAGCCTCATCTGCACATGAGAGCCTTTTCTAAACTGGCACACATTTATTTTCGCATTTCTCTTACTGCTATAAAATAAGGGTGAGGGTTAGTAAAATGTGTGTTCACCGTAAGGTAGGGTTAGCCTGGTAGCGTTAGCCTGGTAGCGTTAGCCTGGTAGCGTTAGCCTTGGAACCACATGAGTCTGTAGAGGGCTTGACTGGTAGGATTACCCTGGTAGCATTAGCCTGAGTTAGCCTGGTAGCGTTAGCCTGCTAGGGCTAGCCCGGTTAAACCTGGTAGGGTTAGCCTGGTAGCATTCGCCTGGGTTAGCCTGGTAGGGGTAGCCTGCTGTCATTAGCCTGGGTTAGCCTGGTAGGGTCAGCCTGTTTGCATTAGCCTGTAAGGGTTAGGCTGATAGCGTTAGCCTGGTAGGGTCAGCCTGTTTGCATTAGCCTGTTAGGGTTAGGCTGGTAGCTTTAACCTGGTAGCATTAGCCTGGTAGCATTATGGTGTGTTCGAGATGCCTCGTACACCACCCGCACGAGTTGGACCATTGGAAATCTCCCATAATTTTGACATTTCACTGAGGCACGCCCCCTTTTAGTCGTAATATCTCGGGATTCTGAGAGTCCAGCGAGTTCAGTCAGGATGAGCGTACGACTCGACAACTAGGATGGCTGCACCAAAAATTTGTTATTTTCTTTGTATTCGTACCATGTTGGTTGTTTTAATTTCGATTTTATATGCATTACACACTTGATTACATTGCTGCTTTAATCCGGTCACCAATTAATGCATTGCACGGTCTTGCTGTGCATGCAGTACAATGTCAAGTTTTGTTTGCCAATGACTTCTTCCCGACTCGTCGTGTAGCGATGCTCACAAAGACAAACGCTGTAAGTGCTATAAGCCAGGAAATTACGTCACAAGAGCAACTCGTGCGGGTGGTGTCCTATGCACCTCGAACGCACCATTAGCCTGGTAGGGTTATCCTGGTGGCGTTAGCCTGGGAACCAGACATGGTCAACCCACCTGGTTGTTTCGTAAACAACCTGCTGCCGATATGTCGCCCGTTACCTGGCTCTGATTGGCTCTCGGCCTATCCAGTTGCGTCCCTGGATATCCAAAGTGAACTGAGAGACTAGCACACAACGTGAACTGATCCGGCGATCAGGCTGAGGCAGTGAGGCGGGTCATGGAGCCCAGAGGATTCCCCGATCATGCATGCGTGATGTAATTTCCTGGCTTGTAGCACCTATAGCGTTCCCGTTTGTCTTTGTGGGCATCGCTTCACGACGAGTCGGGAAGAACAGTCATTGTCTAGTCATTGTTATTTTAAGCTACATTAGCCTCTTTAGCAAGCAAAACCTTACATTGTATTGCACGACAAGGTTAAATGTTGGTAGACAGCTCGGAAATTTCCCACTGTGGGCGGTTGGTGTACGATGCATCTGGTCCAGGTCTTCCTCATAGGTCATTCCTTCACATTCTCTCACTAACTGAACTAACCTCACTCTTTTCTTCCCCCCCCCTCTGATTTTCTTCCCTTCTCCTGACTCCTCTGTGACCTTTCGGTGACCTCTCTGTCCCTAACACCACCCAGCCACCGGCCACTAATCCTATGACCTGCTGACCTCCGCCCTCCTCCTCCTCTTCCTCAGCCAGCGATGAAGGCTCGCCGGCTCCTCCTCTTCTTCTTCTGTTCTGGGATCAAGGCGCTCTGGCTCCTCCATCCAACCCCACCACCTAACCCCAGCCCCTAACCCCACCTCCTCAGCCTGGACCCCCCTAACCCCACCCCCTAACCTCACCCCTTAACCCCACCCCCTAACCCCACTCCCTAACCCCACCCCTTATCCCCACCCCCTAACCCCACCCCTTAACCCCACCCCCTAACCCCACTCCCTAACCCCACCCCTTAACCCCACCCCCTAACCCCACCTCCTCAGCCTGGACCCCCCTAACCCCACCCCCTATCCTCACCCCTTAACCCCACCCCCTAACCCCACCCCTTAACCCCCCTTAACCCCATCCCCTAACCCCACCCCCAAACCCTGGACCCCTCTAACCCGACCCCTTAACCCCACCCCCTAACCCTGGACCCCTCTACCCTGACCCCCTAACCCCATCCCACCCATCCTCTCCTGAAGCAATAACCGCCCCCCCTGGTCCCCAAGGGCCAGTCCCTGGCCCAGGTGGACCCGTTGGAGGGCAGGCCCCCCGGACATGGGCCGGGCGTCGCCCCTCCACAGACACTGTTCTGCTGGGATCTGGTACTGGGAGCCTTTGGGCTTACCAGTTCTCCACCAGTTTGTATCAGATACTTAATAAAACATACAGCACTGAGTCTGAGGAGGCTGCAGCCACGGCCGTGGAGCCCGGTCCCTCGGGACGGCGGAGAGGACGCTGGACCAACACCTGACCCCCCGCTGGCCCCATGGGGCTCCAGACCTGAGGCCCCAGACCCCCTGGCCCGTAGGGGCTCCAGACCTGAGGCCCCAGACCCCCTGGCCCCATGGGGCTCCAGACCTGAGGCCCCAGACCCCCTGGCCCCATGGGGCTCCAGACCTGAGGCCCCAGACCCCCGGTTGGCCTCATGGGGCCCCAGACCCAAGGCTCCAGACCCGAGGCTCCAGACCTGAGGCTCCAGACCTGAGGCTCCAGACCTCAGGCTCCAGACCTGAGGCTCCAGACCTGAGGCTCCAGACCTGAGGCTCCAGACCTGAGGCTCCAGACCTGAGGCTCCAGACTTGAGGGTCCAGACCTCATCCTCCAAACGTGAGGCTCCAGACCCCCTGGTCCCATGATGCTCCAGATCTGAGGCTCCAGACCTCAGCCTCCAGACCTGAGGCTCCACACCTGAGGCAGAGGGCCTCCGTCTACCGATGCAAAGCCAGCGGCCTTCCACATAAAGTCAGCCATGAATGTTTGCCTTTTAATTTGTAATCTTCCATGAAGAGGAGACTGTATATGACCAGGGATAGATGATGCGCTCATATGATCTTCAGAGGGGGGAGGTTGTGTTTTGGGGGGGTGTTCCTCCGATTGACAGGTCTCAGGGGATGAACAGTTTATCAAACCCACCAGGGCCCTTCCAAACCCAGACCCTATGAGTGATGTCAAACACCAATCAGTGATGTCACCGCGGCTCTGGATGATGTCACCAATGTCACCCCCCCTGTCCTCCTGTCCCTGGGAGCGCTGGGCCAGTGCCATTAACCAGTAGTATTCAGCAGCAGTTTAACGGGGGAAATCTCTATTTTTCTACGCCTTTAGGTGAAGTCACCACTTCGATGTGGGCTCTTTACATGAGTTACGGTTGGATGTTTCTAGAGAGAGAGTGGATATACAAGTGCCTTGCTTTTCTTTCTCCTGAGTGTGGATGTTGACCACCATCACTCCCCCACACAGACCAGCAGGGGGTCCCTGCCCTCACAGCAGGCTGCCACGCCTTTTATACCAAGTCATGATTCACAGATAGATCAAAACATAAATGTTAGGCTGTCGACTTTAAACAGCTTTGCAAAATTCATCGCCCAGAACTCTCTCTGCAGTCACCACTCGCTCCCAATAAGCCCAGTCTGTCGTCCAGAACCTGTGTGGGTGTTTGTGTGCATTCCATTGTTGTGTATTTCTATCGGGTTTTTTAAACCTCTTCTAGAGGTGGGATTTCTTGTTCAGACTTGAATTTGATAAACGGTGAAACCAGTGCTCTGCTGTGTTGTGTTTTGTTCTGTTATTCACCGGCCGTAGGCCAGACCTCCAGCGACTTCTGACCTCTTACCTCTGACCTCTGACCTCTGTATCAAGTCCACAAGCAGAACCTCAGCCTCCTCCTCAGACCACAATACGACCTTCAGACATCACGTCTGTTACACGTTGACCTGAGCAGGACAAAGAGCAGGGGAGTAGAGTAGTGTCAGAGTAAAGACAGAGTAGAGCAGTAAAGAGTAAAGCCAGAATAGAGTAGAGACAGAGAACAGCATGACAGAGTAGAGACAGAGAACAGCAGGACAAAGCAGAGACAGAGTAGAGCAGGTCAGAGTAGAGAGATTAGATACAGAGTAGAGCAGTACAGAGTAAAGCCAGAATAGAGTAGAGACAGAGTAGAGACAGAGAACAGCAGGACATAGTAGAGACAGAGAAAAGCAGGACAAAGCAGAGACAGAGTAAAGAAGGTCAGGGTAGAGACAGAGTAGAGCAGGTCAGAGTAGAGAGATTAGATACAGAGTAGAGCAGGTCAGAGTTGCGCCAGTGGAGGTCCAAACGCTACGGCCCAGTCAGATCTGGACGCCGTGC